>NW_027223343.1:4010145-4027645 GCF_030449975.1 Polyergus mexicanus
CAAGCAGTGGTATCAACGCAGAGTACTCCTAACCTAACCTAACCTAACCTAACCTAACCTAACCTAACCTAACCTAACCTAACCTAACCTAACCTAACCTAACCTAACCTAACCTAACCTAACCTAACCTAACCTAACCTAACCTAACCTAACCTAACCTAACCTAACCTAACCTAACCTAACCTAACCTAACCTAACCTAACCTAACCTAACCTAACCTAACCTAACCTAACCTAACCTAACCTAACCTAACCTAACCTAACCTAACCTAACCTAACCTAACCTAACCTAACCTAACCTAACCTAACCTAACCTAACCTAACCTAACCTAACCTAACCTAACCTAACCTAACCTAACCTAACCTAACCTAACCTAACCTAACCTAACCTAACCTAACCTAACCTAACCTAACCTAACCTAACCTAACCTAACCTAACCTAACCTAACCTAACCTAACCTAACCTAACCTAACCTAACCTAACCTAACCTAACCTAACCTAACCTAACCTAACCTAACCTAACCTAACCTAACCTAACCTAACCTAACCTAACCTAACCTAACCTAACCTAACCTAACCTAACCTAACCTAACCTAACCTAACCTAACCTAACCTAACCTAACCTAACCTAACCTAACCTAACCTAACCTAACCTAACCTAACCTAACCTAACCTAACCTAACCTAACCTAACCTAACCTAACCTAACCTAACCTAACCTAACCTAACCTAACCTAACCTAACCTAACCTAACCTAACCTAACCTAACCTAACCTAACCTAACCTAACCTAACCTAACCTAACCTAACCTAACCTAACCTAACCTAACCTAACCTAACCTAACCTAACCTAACCTAACCTAACCTAACCTAACCTAACCTAACCTAACCTAACCTAACCTAACCTAACCTAACCTAACCTAACCTAACCTAACCTAACCTAACCTAACCTAACCTAACCTAACCTAACCTAACCTAACCTAACCTAACCTAACCTAACCTAACCTAACCTAACCTAACCTAACCTAACCTAACCTAACCTAACCTAACCTAACCTAACCTAACCTAACCTAACCTAACCTAACCTAACCTAACCTAACCTAACCTAACCTAACCTAACCTAACCTAACCTAACCTAACCTAACCTAACCTAACCTAACCTAACCTAACCTAACCTAACCTAACCTAACCTAACCTAACCTAACCTAACCTAACCTAACCTAACCTAACCTAACCTAACCTAACCTAACCTAACCTAACCTAACCTAACCTAACCTAACCTAACCTAACCTAACCTAACCTAACCTAACCTAACCTAACCTAACCTAACCTAACCTAACCTAACCTAACCTAACCTAACCTAACCTAACCTAACCTAACCTAACCTAACCTAACCTAACCTAACCTAACCTAACCTAACCTAACCTAACCTAACCTAACCTAACCTAACCTAACCTAACCTAACCTAACCTAACCTAACCTAACCTAACCTAACCTAACCTAACCTAACCTAACCTAACCTAACCTAACCTAACCTAACCTAACCTAACCTAACCTAACCTAACCTAACCTAACCTAACCTAACCTAACCTAACCTAACCTAACCTAACCTAACCTAACCTAACCTAACCTAACCTAACCTAACCTAACCTAACCTAACCTAACCTAACCTAACCTAACCTAACCTAACCTAACCTAACCTAACCTAACCTAACCTAACCTAACCTAACCTAACCTAACCTAACCTAACCTAACCTAACCTAACCTAACCTAACCTAACCTAACCTAACCTAACCTAACCTAACCTAACCTAACCTAACCTAACCTAACCTAACCTAACCTAACCTAACCTAACCTAACCTAACCTAACCTAACCTAACCTAACCTAACCTAACCTAACCTAACCTAACCTAACCTAACCTAACCTAACCTAACCTAACCTAACCTAACCTAACCTAACCTAACCTAACCTAACCTAACCTAACCTAACCTAACCTAACCTAACCTAACCTAACCTAACCTAACCTAACCTAACCTAACCTAACCTAACCTAACCTAACCTAACCTAACCTAACCTAACCTAACCTAACCTAACCTAACCTAACCTAACCTAACCTAACCTAACCTAACCTAACCTAACCTAACCTAACCTAACCTAACCTAACCTAACCTAACCTAACCTAACCTAACCTAACCTAACCTAACCTAACCTAACCTAACCTAACCTAACCTAACCTAACCTAACCTAACCTAACCTAACCTAACCTAACCTAACCTAACCTAACCTAACCTAACCTAACCTAACCTAACCTAACCTAACCTAACCTAACCTAACCTAACCTAACCTAACCTAACCTAACCTAACCTAACCTAACCTAACCTAACCTAACCTAACCTAACCTAACCTAACCTAACCTAACCTAACCTAACCTAACCTAACCTAACCTAACCTAACCTAACCTAACCTAACCTAACCTAACCTAACCTAACCTAACCTAACCTAACCTAACCTAACCTAACCTAACCTAACCTAACCTAACCTAACCTAACCTAACCTAACCTAACCTAACCTAACCTAACCTAACCTAACCTAACCTAACCTAACCTAACCTAACCTAACCTAACCTAACCTAACCTAACCTAACCTAACCTAACCTAACCTAACCTAACCTAACCTAACCTAACCTAACCTAACCTAACCTAACCTAACCTAACCTAACCTAACCTAACCTAACCTAACCTAACCTAACCTAACCTAACCTAACCTAACCTAACCTAACCTAACCTAACCTAACCTAACCTAACCTAACCTAACCTAACCTAACCTAACCTAACCTAACCTAACCTAACCTAACCTAACCTAACCTAACCTAACCTAACCTAACCTAACCTAACCTAACCTAACCTAACCTAACCTAACCTAACCTAACCTAACCTAACCTAACCTAACCTAACCTAACCTAACCTAACCTAACCTAACCTAACCTAACCTAACCTAACCTAACCTAACCTAACCTAACCTAACCTAACCTAACCTAACCTAACCTAACCTAACCTAACCTAACCTAACCTAACCTAACCTAACCTAACCTAACCTAACCTAACCTAACCTAACCTAACCTAACCTAACCTAACCTAACCTAACCTAACCTAACCTAACCTAACCTAACCTAACCTAACCTAACCTAACCTAACCTAACCTAACCTAACCTAACCTAACCTAACCTAACCTAACCTAACCTAACCTAACCTAACCTAACCTAACCTAACCTAACCTAACCTAACCTAACCTAACCTAACCTAACCTAACCTAACCTAACCTAACCTAACCTAACCTAACCTAACCTAACCTAACCTAACCTAACCTAACCTAACCTAACCTAACCTAACCTAACCTAACCTAACCTAACCTAACCTAACCTAACCTAACCTAACCTAACCTAACCTAACCTAACCTAACCTAACCTAACCTAACCTAACCTAACCTAACCTAACCTAACCTAACCTAACCTAACCTAACCTAACCTAACCTAACCTAACCTAACCTAACCTAACCTAACCTAACCTAACCTAACCTAACCTAACCTAACCTAACCTAACCTAACCTAACCTAACCTAACCTAACCTAACCTAACCTAACCTAACCTAACCTAACCTAACCTAACCTAACCTAACCTAACCTAACCTAACCTAACCTAACCTAACCTAACCTAACCTAACCTAACCTAACCTAACCTAACCTAACCTAACCTAACCTAACCTAACCTAACCTAACCTAACCTAACCTAACCTAACCTAACCTAACCTAACCTAACCTAACCTAACCTAACCTAACCTAACCTAACCTAACCTAACCTAACCTAACCTAACCTAACCTAACCTAACCTAACCTAACCTAACCTAACCTAACCTAACCTAACCTAACCTAACCTAACCTAACCTAACCTAACCTAACCTAACCTAACCTAACCTAACCTAACCTAACCTAACCTAACCTAACCTAACCTAACCTAACCTAACCTAACCTAACCTAACCTAACCTAACCTAACCTAACCTAACCTAACCTAACCTAACCTAACCTAACCTAACCTAACCTAACCTAACCTAACCTAACCTAACCTAACCTAACCTAACCTAACCTAACCTAACCTAACCTAACCTAACCTAACCTAACCTAACCTAACCTAACCTAACCTAACCTAACCTAACCTAACCTAACCTAACCTAACCTAACCTAACCTAACCTAACCTAACCTAACCTAACCTAACCTAACCTAACCTAACCTAACCTAACCTAACCTAACCTAACCTAACCTAACCTAACCTAACCTAACCTAACCTAACCTAACCTAACCTAACCTAACCTAACCTAACCTAACCTAACCTAACCTAACCTAACCTAACCTAACCTAACCTAACCTAACCTAACCTAACCTAACCTAACCTAACCTAACCTAACCTAACCTAACCTAACCTAACCTAACCTAACCTAACCTAACCTAACCTAACCTAACCTAACCTAACCTAACCTAACCTAACCTAACCTAACCTAACCTAACCTAACCTAACCTAACCTAACCTAACCTAACCTAACCTAACCTAACCTAACCTAACCTAACCTAACCTAACCTAACCTAACCTAACCTAACCTAACCTAACCTAACCTAACCTAACCTAACCTAACCTAACCTAACCTAACCTAACCTAACCTAACCTAACCTAACCTAACCTAACCTAACCTAACCTAACCTAACCTAACCTAACCTAACCTAACCTAACCTAACCTAACCTAACCTAACCTAACCTAACCTAACCTAACCTAACCTAACCTAACCTAACCTAACCTAACCTAACCTAACCTAACCTAACCTAACCTAACCTAACCTAACCTAACCTAACCTAACCTAACCTAACCTAACCTAACCTAACCTAACCTAACCTAACCTAACCTAACCTAACCTAACCTAACCTAACCTAACCTAACCTAACCTAACCTAACCTAACCTAACCTAACCTAACCTAACCTAACCTAACCTAACCTAACCTAACCTAACCTAACCTAACCTAACCTAACCTAACCTAACCTAACCTAACCTAACCTAACCTAACCTAACCTAACCTAACCTAACCTAACCTAACCTAACCTAACCTAACCTAACCTAACCTAACCTAACCTAACCTAACCTAACCTAACCTAACCTAACCTAACCTAACCTAACCTAACCTAACCTAACCTAACCTAACCTAACCTAACCTAACCTAACCTAACCTAACCTAACCTAACCTAACCTAACCTAACCTAACCTAACCTAACCTAACCTAACCTAACCTAACCTAACCTAACCTAACCTAACCTAACCTAACCTAACCTAACCTAACCTAACCTAACCTAACCTAACCTAACCTAACCTAACCTAACCTAACCTAACCTAACCTAACCTAACCTAACCTAACCTAACCTAACCTAACCTAACCTAACCTAACCTAACCTAACCTAACCTAACCTAACCTAACCTAACCTAACCTAACCTAACCTAACCTAACCTAACCTAACCTAACCTAACCTAACCTAACCTAACCTAACCTAACCTAACCTAACCTAACCTAACCTAACCTAACCTAACCTAACCTAACCTAACCTAACCTAACCTAACCTAACCTAACCTAACCTAACCTAACCTAACCTAACCTAACCTAACCTAACCTAACCTAACCTAACCTAACCTAACCTAACCTAACCTAACCTAACCTAACCTAACCTAACCTAACCTAACCTAACCTAACCTAACCTAACCTAACCTAACCTAACCTAACCTAACCTAACCTAACCTAACCTAACCTAACCTAACCTAACCTAACCTAACCTAACCTAACCTAACCTAACCTAACCTAACCTAACCTAACCTAACCTAACCTAACCTAACCTAACCTAACCTAACCTAACCTAACCTAACCTAACCTAACCTAACCTAACCTAACCTAACCTAACCTAACCTAACCTAACCTAACCTAACCTAACCTAACCTAACCTAACCTAACCTAACCTAACCTAACCTAACCTAACCTAACCTAACCTAACCTAACCTAACCTAACCTAACCTAACCTAACCTAACCTAACCTAACCTAACCTAACCTAACCTAACCTAACCTAACCTAACCTAACCTAACCTAACCTAACCTAACCTAACCTAACCTAACCTAACCTAACCTAACCTAACCTAACCTAACCTAACCTAACCTAACCTAACCTAACCTAACCTAACCTAACCTAACCTAACCTAACCTAACCTAACCTAACCTAACCTAACCTAACCTAACCTAACCTAACCTAACCTAACCTAACCTAACCTAACCTAACCTAACCTAACCTAACCTAACCTAACCTAACCTAACCTAACCTAACCTAACCTAACCTAACCTAACCTAACCTAACCTAACCTAACCTAACCTAACCTAACCTAACCTAACCTAACCTAACCTAACCTAACCTAACCTAACCTAACCTAACCTAACCTAACCTAACCTAACCTAACCTAACCTAACCTAACCTAACCTAACCTAACCTAACCTAACCTAACCTAACCTAACCTAACCTAACCTAACCTAACCTAACCTAACCTAACCTAACCTAACCTAACCTAACCTAACCTAACCTAACCTAACCTAACCTAACCTAACCTAACCTAACCTAACCTAACCTAACCTAACCTAACCTAACCTAACCTAACCTAACCTAACCTAACCTAACCTAACCTAACCTAACCTAACCTAACCTAACCTAACCTAACCTAACCTAACCTAACCTAACCTAACCTAACCTAACCTAACCTAACCTAACCTAACCTAACCTAACCTAACCTAACCTAACCTAACCTAACCTAACCTAACCTAACCTAACCTAACCTAACCTAACCTAACCTAACCTAACCTAACCTAACCTAACCTAACCTAACCTAACCTAACCTAACCTAACCTAACCTAACCTAACCTAACCTAACCTAACCTAACCTAACCTAACCTAACCTAACCTAACCTAACCTAACCTAACCTAACCTAACCTAACCTAACCTAACCTAACCTAACCTAACCTAACCTAACCTAACCTAACCTAACCTAACCTAACCTAACCTAACCTAACCTAACCTAACCTAACCTAACCTAACCTAACCTAACCTAACCTAACCTAACCTAACCTAACCTAACCTAACCTAACCTAACCTAACCTAACCTAACCTAACCTAACCTAACCTAACCTAACCTAACCTAACCTAACCTAACCTAACCTAACCTAACCTAACCTAACCTAACCTAACCTAACCTAACCTAACCTAACCTAACCTAACCTAACCTAACCTAACCTAACCTAACCTAACCTAACCTAACCTAACCTAACCTAACCTAACCTAACCTAACCTAACCTAACCTAACCTAACCTAACCTAACCTAACCTAACCTAACCTAACCTAACCTAACCTAACCTAACCTAACCTAACCTAACCTAACCTAACCTAACCTAACCTAACCTAACCTAACCTAACCTAACCTAACCTAACCTAACCTAACCTAACCTAACCTAACCTAACCTAACCTAACCTAACCTAACCTAACCTAACCTAACCTAACCTAACCTAACCTAACCTAACCTAACCTAACCTAACCTAACCTAACCTAACCTAACCTAACCTAACCTAACCTAACCTAACCTAACCTAACCTAACCTAACCTAACCTAACCTAACCTAACCTAACCTAACCTAACCTAACCTAACCTAACCTAACCTAACCTAACCTAACCTAACCTAACCTAACCTAACCTAACCTAACCTAACCTAACCTAACCTAACCTAACCTAACCTAACCTAACCTAACCTAACCTAACCTAACCTAACCTAACCTAACCTAACCTAACCTAACCTAACCTAACCTAACCTAACCTAACCTAACCTAACCTAACCTAACCTAACCTAACCTAACCTAACCTAACCTAACCTAACCTAACCTAACCTAACCTAACCTAACCTAACCTAACCTAACCTAACCTAACCTAACCTAACCTAACCTAACCTAACCTAACCTAACCTAACCTAACCTAACCTAACCTAACCTAACCTAACCTAACCTAACCTAACCTAACCTAACCTAACCTAACCTAACCTAACCTAACCTAACCTAACCTAACCTAACCTAACCTAACCTAACCTAACCTAACCTAACCTAACCTAACCTAACCTAACCTAACCTAACCTAACCTAACCTAACCTAACCTAACCTAACCTAACCTAACCTAACCTAACCTAACCTAACCTAACCTAACCTAACCTAACCTAACCTAACCTAACCTAACCTAACCTAACCTAACCTAACCTAACCTAACCTAACCTAACCTAACCTAACCTAACCTAACCTAACCTAACCTAACCTAACCTAACCTAACCTAACCTAACCTAACCTAACCTAACCTAACCTAACCTAACCTAACCTAACCTAACCTAACCTAACCTAACCTAACCTAACCTAACCTAACCTAACCTAACCTAACCTAACCTAACCTAACCTAACCTAACCTAACCTAACCTAACCTAACCTAACCTAACCTAACCTAACCTAACCTAACCTAACCTAACCTAACCTAACCTAACCTAACCTAACCTAACCTAACCTAACCTAACCTAACCTAACCTAACCTAACCTAACCTAACCTAACCTAACCTAACCTAACCTAACCTAACCTAACCTAACCTAACCTAACCTAACCTAACCTAACCTAACCTAACCTAACCTAACCTAACCTAACCTAACCTAACCTAACCTAACCTAACCTAACCTAACCTAACCTAACCTAACCTAACCTAACCTAACCTAACCTAACCTAACCTAACCTAACCTAACCTAACCTAACCTAACCTAACCTAACCTAACCTAACCTAACCTAACCTAACCTAACCTAACCTAACCTAACCTAACCTAACCTAACCTAACCTAACCTAACCTAACCTAACCTAACCTAACCTAACCTAACCTAACCTAACCTAACCTAACCTAACCTAACCTAACCTAACCTAACCTAACCTAACCTAACCTAACCTAACCTAACCTAACCTAACCTAACCTAACCTAACCTAACCTAACCTAACCTAACCTAACCTAACCTAACCTAACCTAACCTAACCTAACCTAACCTAACCTAACCTAACCTAACCTAACCTAACCTAACCTAACCTAACCTAACCTAACCTAACCTAACCTAACCTAACCTAACCTAACCTAACCTAACCTAACCTAACCTAACCTAACCTAACCTAACCTAACCTAACCTAACCTAACCTAACCTAACCTAACCTAACCTAACCTAACCTAACCTAACCTAACCTAACCTAACCTAACCTAACCTAACCTAACCTAACCTAACCTAACCTAACCTAACCTACACCTTAACCTACACCTTAACCTACACCTTAACCTACACCTTAACCTACACCTTAACCTACACCTTAACCTACACCTTAACCTACACCTTAACCTACACCTTAACCTACACCTTAACCTACACCTTAACCTACACCTTAACCTACACCTTAACCTACACCTTAACCTACACCTTAACCTACACCTTAACCTACACCTTAACCTACACCTTAACCTACACCTTAACCTACACCTTAACCTACACCTTAACCTACACCTTAACCTACACCTTAACCTACACCTTAACCTACACCTTAACCTACACCTTAACCTACACCTTAACCTACACCTTAACCTACACCTTAACCTACACCTTAACCTACACCTTAACCTACACCTTAACCTACACCTTAACCTACACCTTAACCTACACCTTAACCTACACCTTAACCTACACCTTAACCTACACCTTAACCTACACCTTAACCTACACCTTAACCTACACCTTAACCTACACCTTAACCTACACCTTAACCTACACCTTAACCTACACCTTAACCTACACCTTAACCTACACCTTAACCTACACCTTAACCTACACCTTAACCTACACCTTAACCTACACCTTAACCTACACCTTAACCTACACCTTAACCTACACCTTAACCTACACCTTAACCTACACCTTAACCTACACCTTAACCTACACCTTAACCTACACCTTAACCTACACCTTAACCTACACCTTAACCTACACCTTAACCTACACCTTAACCTACACCTTAACCTACACCTTAACCTACACCTTAACCTACACCTTAACCTACACCTTAACCTACACCTTAACCTACACCTTAACCTACACCTTAACCTACACCTTAACCTACACCTTAACCTACACCTTAACCTACACCTTAACCTACACCTTAACCTACACCTTAACCTACACCTTAACCTACACCTTAACCTACACCTTAACCTACACCTTAACCTACACCTTAACCTACACCTTAACCTACACCTTAACCTACACCTTAACCTACACCTTAACCTACACCTTAACCTACACCTTAACCTACACCTTAACCTACACCTTAACCTACACCTTAACCTACACCTTAACCTACACCTTAACCTACACCTTAACCTACACCTTAACCTACACCTTAACCTACACCTTAACCTACACCTTAACCTACACCTTAACCTACACCTTAACCTACACCTTAACCTACACCTTAACCTACACCTTAACCTACACCTTAACCTACACCTTAACCTACACCTTAACCTACACCTTAACCTACACCTTAACCTACACCTTAACCTACACCTTAACCTACACCTTAACCTACACCTTAACCTACACCTTAACCTACACCTTAACCTACACCTTAACCTACACCTTAACCTACACCTTAACCTACACCTTAACCTACACCTTAACCTACACCTTAACCTACACCTTAACCTACACCTTAACCTACACCTTAACCTACACCTTAACCTACACCTTAACCTACACCTTAACCTACACCTTAACCTACACCTTAACCTACACCTTAACCTACACCTTAACCTACACCTTAACCTACACCTTAACCTACACCTTAACCTACACCTTAACCTACACCTTAACCTACACCTTAACCTACACCTTAACCTACACCTTAACCTACACCTTAACCTACACCTTAACCTACACCTTAACCTACACCTTAACCTACACCTTAACCTACACCTTAACCTACACCTTAACCTACACCTTAACCTACACCTTAACCTACACCTTAACCTACACCTTAACCTACACCTTAACCTACACCTTAACCTACACCTTAACCTACACCTTAACCTACACCTTAACCTACACCTTAACCTACACCTTAACCTACACCTTAACCTACACCTTAACCTACACCTTAACCTACACCTTAACCTACACCTTAACCTACACCTTAACCTACACCTTAACCTACACCTTAACCTACACCTTAACCTACACCTTAACCTACACCTTAACCTACACCTTAACCTACACCTTAACCTACACCTTAACCTACACCTTAACCTACACCTTAACCTACACCTTAACCTACACCTTAACCTACACCTTAACCTACACCTTAACCTACACCTTAACCTACACCTTAACCTACACCTTAACCTACACCTTAACCTACACCTTAACCTACACCTTAACCTACACCTTAACCTACACCTTAACCTACACCTTAACCTACACCTTAACCTACACCTTAACCTACACCTTAACCTACACCTTAACCTACACCTTAACCTACACCTTAACCTACACCTTAACCTACACCTTAACCTACACCTTAACCTACACCTTAACCTACACCTTAACCTACACCTTAACCTACACCTTAACCTACACCTTAACCTACACCTTAACCTACACCTTAACCTACACCTTAACCTACACCTTAACCTACACCTTAACCTACACCTTAACCTACACCTTAACCTACACCTTAACCTACACCTTAACCTACACCTTAACCTACACCTTAACCTACACCTTAACCTACACCTTAACCTACACCTTAACCTACACCTTAACCTACACCTTAACCTACACCTTAACCTACACCTTAACCTACACCTTAACCTACACCTTAACCTACACCTTAACCTACACCTTAACCTACACCTTAACCTACACCTTAACCTACACCTTAACCTACACCTTAACCTACACCTTAACCTACACCTTAACCTACACCTTAACCTACACCTTAACCTACACCTTAACCTACACCTTAACCTACACCTTAACCTACACCTTAACCTACACCTTAACCTACACCTTAACCTACACCTTAACCTACACCTTAACCTACACCTTAACCTACACCTTAACCTACACCTTAACCTACACCTTAACCTACACCTTAACCTACACCTTAACCTACACCTTAACCTACACCTTAACCTACACCTTAACCTACACCTTAACCTACACCTTAACCTACACCTTAACCTACACCTTAACCTACACCTTAACCTACACCTTAACCTACACCTTAACCTACACCTTAACCTACACCTTAACCTACACCTTAACCTACACCTTAACCTACACCTTAACCTACACCTTAACCTACACCTTAACCTACACCTTAACCTACACCTTAACCTACACCTTAACCTACACCTTAACCTACACCTTAACCTACACCTTAACCTACACCTTAACCTACACCTTAACCTACACCTTAACCTACACCTTAACCTACACCTTAACCTACACCTTAACCTACACCTTAACCTACACCTTAACCTACACCTTAACCTACACCTTAACCTACACCTTAACCTACACCTTAACCTACACCTTAACCTACACCTTAACCTACACCTTAACCTACACCTTAACCTACACCTTAACCTACACCTTAACCTACACCTTAACCTACACCTTAACCTACACCTTAACCTACACCTTAACCTACACCTTAACCTACACCTTAACCTACACCTTAACCTACACCTTAACCTACACCTTAACCTACACCTTAACCTACACCTTAACCTACACCTTAACCTACACCTTAACCTACACCTTAACCTACACCTTAACCTACACCTTAACCTACACCTTAACCTACACCTTAACCTACACCTTAACCTACACCTTAACCTACACCTTAACCTACACCTTAACCTACACCTTAACCTACACCTTAACCTACACCTTAACCTACACCTTAACCTACACCTTAACCTACACCTTAACCTACACCTTAACCTACACCTTAACCTACACCTACACCCAAACGGGCCGTTAGCATTTAAATAGTGGCCTAAACGGGACGTTAGTGACACACACTCACACACAGTCACACACAGTCACACACACTCACACACACTCACACACACTCACACACTCACACACACTCACACACACTCACACACACTCACACACACTCACGCACACTCACACACACTCACACACACTCGCACACACTCACGCACACTCACGCACACTCACGCACACTCACGCACACTCACCCACACACTCACACACACACTCACACACACACTCACACACACACACACTCACACACACTCACGCACACTCACGCACACTCACGCACACTCACACACACTCACGCACACTCACGCACACTCACGCACACTCACGCACACTCACGCACACTCACGCACACTCACGCACACTCACACACTCACACACACTCACACACACTCACGCACATTCACGCACACTCACGCACACTCACGCACACTCACACACACTCACACACACTCACACACACTCACACTCACTCACACACACTCACACTCACTCACACTCACTCACACACACTCACACACACTCACACACACTCACGCACACTCACGCACACTCACGCACACTCACGCACACTCACGCACACTCACGCACACTCACGCACACTCACGCACATTCACGCACACTCACCCACACTCACCCACACTCACACTCACACACACTCACACACACTCACGCACACTCACGCACACTCACGCACACTCACGCACACTCACACACTCACACACACTCACACACACACACGCACACTCACGCACACTCACGCACACTCACACACACTCACACGCACTCACACACTCACACACTCACACACTCACACACACTCACACACTCACACACTCACACGCACTCACACACTCACACACTCACACACACTCACACACTCACACACACTCACACACACTCACACTCACGCACACTCACGCACACTCACGCACACTCACGCACACTCACGCACACTCACGCACACTCACGCACACTCACGCACACTCACGCACACTCACGCACACTCACGCACACTCACACACTCACACACACTCACACACACACACGCACACTCACGCACACTCACGCACACTCACACGCACTCACACGCACTCACACACTCACACACTCACACACTCACACACTCACACACTCACACGCACTCACACACTCACACACTCACACACACTCACACACTCACACACACTCACACACACTCACACTCACGCACACTCACGCACACTCACACTCACGCACACTCACGCACACTCACACACACTCACACACACTCACACACATTCACACACACTCACGCACACTCACACACACTCACACACACTCACACTCACACACACTCACACACACTCACACTCACACACACTTACACACACACTCACACACACACACTCACACACTCACACACACTCACACACTCACACACTCACACACTCACACACACTCACACACTCACACACACTCACACACACACTCGCACACACACTCACACACACAGTCACACACACACTCACACACACTCACACACACTCACACTCACGCACACTCACGCACACTCACGCACACTCACGCACACTCACGCACACTCACGCACACTCACGCACACTCACTCAATCTCACTCACACACACTCACACACACACACTCACACACACACTCACACACACACACACACTCACACACACTCACACACACACACACTTACACACTCACACACTCACACACACTCACACACACTCACACACACTCACACACACTCACACACACTCACACTCACGCACACTCACGCACACTCACGCACACTCACACTCACGCACACTCACACACACTCACACACACTCACACTCACACACTCACACACACTCACACACACTCACACACACTCACACACACTCACACACACTCACACACTCACACACACTCACACACACTCACACACACTCACACACACTCACGCACACTCACGCACACTCACGCACACTCACGCACACTCACGCACATTCACGCACACTCACCCACACTCACCCACACTCACACTCACACACACTCACGCACACTCACGCACACTCACGCACACTCACACACACACACACACACACTCACACACACTCACACACTCACACACTCACACAGACTCACACAGACTCACACACTCACACACACTCACACACACTCACACACTCACACACACCCACACACACTCACACACACTCACACACACTCACACTCACACACACCCACACACACTCACACACACTCACACACACTCACACTCACACACACTTACACACACACTCACACACACACACACTCACACACTCGCACACACTCACACACTCACACACACTCACACACTCACACACACTCACACACTCACACACACTCACACACACTCACACACACACTCACACACACAGTCACACACAATCACACACTCACACAGTCACACAGTCACACACTCACACACACACTCACACACACACTCACACACACACTCACACACACTCACACACTCACACTCACACACACTCACGCTCACTCACTCTCACTCACACACACTCACACACACACACTCACACACACACTCACACACACACACTCACACACACTCACACACACACTCACACACTCACACACACTCACACTCACACACACTCACGCACACTCACGCACACTCACACACACTCACACACTCACACACACTCACACACACTCACACACACTCACACACACTCACACACACTCACACACACTCACACACACTCACACACACTCACACACACTCACACTCACACACACTCACACACTCACACACACTCACACACACTCACACACACACACACTCACACACACTCACACTCACTCACACACACTCACACTCACTCACACTCACTCACACACACTCACACACACTCACACACACTCACGCACACTCACGCACACTCACGCACACTCACGCACACTCACACACACTCACACACACTCACACACACTCACACACACTCACACACACTCACACACACTCACACACACTCACACACACTCACACACACTCACACTCACACACACACACTCACACTCACACACACTCACACACATTCACACACTCACACACACTCACACACACTCACACACACACACACACACTCACACTCACTCACACACACTCACACACACTCACACTCACTCACACACACTCACTCACACTCACACACACTCACACACACTCACACACACTCACGCACACTCACGCACACTCACGCACACTCACGCACACTCACGCACATTCACGCACATTCACGCACACTCACCCACACTCACACTCACACACACTCACACACACTCACGCACACTCACGCACACTCACGCACACTCACGCACACTCACGCACACTCACGCACACTCACGCACACTCACACACACTCACACACACTCACACACACACACACACTCACACACACTCACACTCACGCACACTCACGCACACTCACGCACACTCACGCACACTCACGCACACTCACGCACACTCACGCACACTCACGCACACTCACGCACACTCACGCACACTCACGCACACTCACGCACACTCACGCACACTCACACACTCACACACACTCACACACACTCACACACACTCACACACACTCACACACACTCACACACACTCACACACACTCACACACACTCACACACACTCACACACACTCACACACACTCACACACACTCACACACACTCACACACACTCACACACACTCACACACTCACACACACTCACACTCACGCACACTCACGCACACACACGCACACTCACGCACACTCACGCACACTCACGCACACTCACGCACACTCACGCACACTCACGCACACTCACACACACTCACACACACTCACACACTCACACACACTTACACACTCACACACACTCACACACACTCACACACACTAACACTCACACACACTCACACTCACGCACACTCACGCACACTCACGCACACTCACGCACACTCGCACACTCACACACACTCACACACACTCACACACACACACACACTCACACACTCACACACTCACACAGACTCACACAGACTCACACACTCACACACACTCACACACACTCACACACTCACACACACCCACACACACTCACACACACTCACACACACTCACACTCACACACACCCACACACACTCACACACACTCACACACACTCACACTCACACACACTTACACACACACTCACACACTCACACACACTC
>NW_027223343.1:4778694-4981680 GCF_030449975.1 Polyergus mexicanus
AAGCAGTGGTATCAACGCAGAGTACTCTCATTTGAAATGAACTTTACGATGTAATACTGAAGGGGAAAACATTTGGTGTGCATATTTAAAAGCACAAACGTACATTATGGACGCGCTGCTTTAATTTAAAGCAATGGATGTTTCGTGATGAATTGAGGCGTTAAACGCAGCGTGGCTAATATAAGCCTAATATGCCATGACCATCATATCTCCGAATTATGGCTAAAAGAGATACATATAAGTTGAGGCAGATTTCGCACAGTCATTTCTTTAAAGCTGGCTTTACGCCACGTCAATAATAATAGCTTTGGTTCTCGAGGTGATGTTAGATAATTTTGTGGGTGTAAGAAAGCAGTGGTATCAACGCAGAGTACTCGAGATGACATCGTTTTTCGATCTCTCTGGAAACATATTATTTTATTTGTATTGTAATTTTTTATTCATATTTGTAATTTTATTTTAATATTATGGAAAGGTTCTTTTAAGATATAAAGATATTATTTTTCACGGGCGTAGCAGCACGGAAGATCTCATTTTATTTTACATTATTTTATTTCATTTGATCTTAAAAAAATCTCTTAAGTATATGTCATTTTAGGAATTACGTTCTCTTCGTAGAAAAAAAACCTGCACATGGAGTTATCATGTACTTTACTTGCAATTTCATTGATAGCAGTCTGGCAAGGTTCAATTTTAATATTCAATAAATTCTTATCTAATCGTTATCCCTGTTTATCGAACAATTATCGATCTTATTATCAATTTTGCCATTAGCAGTAAAGAGAAAATCATAGTATATATACAAATATTAAAAGTGACTCTATAATTTTTTTATTTTTTTAATTTGCACTTCACTATTTTCTAAAAAAATTCAAGTTGAAAAGTATAATGTTACCTACACTTATATAAGACTAATTAATATTAATATAAAAATATACGCGTATGCATATATTAATATAAGATCTCTATTGAGATAACATCTTTGGAGGACATTTTAAGCATATATGAATATCCTATCTCTCTTTTGCCAGCAAGAGGTTAATGAGAGCAGATATGCGCAAAGCGATACGTGATAGGAGCGACTCATTTGCAATTCCTAACGAGTTTCAACGCTCCGTCCATTTCCTAAATTTTATCAAATTGCATATCATTTATCGATTGTCCTCTAACATAAATAATTCGAGAATGAGATGGACGTTATATTTGTCTCGTCCGCACGAAGCTATCATTTTTTCTTTGGCCAATTCTCACGCCGTTCATATTTCCTGAATGACTCACCGATTACATCGTCATTAATTATAGTAGATGGTCGACGATAAAAATAATAAAAGCAAAAAAAAATTCTTTCCGCGAGACATAAATAAATGCGCAATTTAATGCAGCCGCGAAATTCCGGGTATAATTTTTCGCGCATATGTGTGCCAGATCGGCCAGTGGCAGAAATTGCGGTGGATCATGGACGCGAGCCCTCCCACCTACGCATATCGCCGTAAAGGACGGCGTCCAACAAAGGGACATCCACGAGGTCTCGGGAGATGTGGTACCGATAAATATGGTAAAGGGAATCGGACATCTCAGAGATCCCCGACTTAACAAGGTACTTTGTATTTATAAAATTTTCTCCAGCGAATCTACGATTTCTCAAAAGCATAATGATTTCATGACACAATGACACAGGGCTTGGCATTCACCTTGAAAGAAAGGATAGCTCTGGGGATACACGGACTGCAACCCCCCAGATTTAAGACGCAGGAGGAACAGCTGGCGCTATGTAAAGCTTCAGTGATGAAGTACACGGAGGATTTGAATCGATATCTGTATCTCGTGGAGCTTCAAGTGAGCAAGCGCTTCTCTTTTCATCGCGTTTAAAATCTTGATGGCGATCTTAATTTTTCTCACGGTATGATTTCCAGGAGAGGAATGAGAGATTATTTTTCCGTCTGTTGAGTGAAAACATTGAACAGATGATGCCAATTGTCTATACGCCCACCGTTGGTCTGGCTTGCCAAAAGTTCGGTGTGATCTATCGCAGACCTCGCGGCCTCTTCATTACTATATATGATAAGGGTCATATCTACGAGATCTTGAATAACTGGTTAGTATCGAAGAAAATAGCCTTCCGCAAAAATCTTATATGTGTATTCTACTTATATTTGCATATCCGTAAAGAAAAGCGATAGCGTTTAATAATATTCGCGCTTGTCCCTCTTTTAATAAATTACACGATTGATGAAGAAATGATCGTGAGAGTTGAAAGAGAACGTGGTTTTGGTCGGGGACACGCAACATAGAGTTTAAACGAAAGTGCGCGTCTACGTGTGTGTTTGCTAAAAATAGAATCCCACGCGACATGTACAACACGCGCGTTATCTTTATGTTATAATGTACGGCAAGTAAAAATGATTATTTTATGTATATAGTAGCATCTTAGTATCTATTCCTAGTTAGCGTCTATCTCTTCGACCATTTTCTATATTTATGACAATATCTGTCATATCGCTAGGCCGGAGCAAGCGGTGCGAGCCATTTGCGTGACAGACGGTGAGCGGATTTTGGGTCTCGGCGACCTCGGGGCATGCGGCATGGGTATCCCTGTCGGAAAATTAGCACTTTACACAGCTCTGGCCGGGATTAAACCTCATCAATGCCTACCGATCACTATTGATGTGGGCACTAATAACGAACAGCTGAGGAACGATCCTCACTACATCGGTCTCAACAAGCCTAGAAGTCAAGGTGCCGAGTATGATGAATTGATCGATGAATTTATGGCTGCCTGCGTGCGAAAGTACGGACAAAACGTTCTTATTCAAGTAAGCTAACGTACGCAACGATACATATGTAATACACATGTGAATCCGATATGATAATAATTTCTCATCACATGTTTCAGTTCGAAGACTTCGGCAACCACAATGCCTTCCGTTTCTTAGACAAATACAGAAACAAGTATTGTACGTTTAATGATGATATACAAGGTACGGCTGCGGTTGCGGTAGCTGGAATCCTGGCATCAAAGAGAATAACTAAGAAGAGGATGGCAGATAATAAATTTGTCTTCCTGGGAGCCGGAGAGGTAGATTCTCGAGACGGTGTAATAACCGTATATCTCGACAGTAATAAATAATCACACGTTCCAGCGGAGAAAATCACGTTGTTATAATATTTATTCTACTCGGCTGTAGGCGGCTATCGGAATAGCTGATCTCTGCGTGAAAGCGATGGAGGCTGACGGTTGCACTCAACAGCAAGCGCGTGATAACATCTGGATGATGGACATCGATGGATTGCTCGTAAAGAATCGGCCCGAGGGCAATCTGGAAGGCCATAAGATCTGGTACGCGAAGGATTACAAAGTGATGAAAACGTTGCTCGAAGTTGTGAGGGCGGTCAAACCTACCGTCTTGATAGGTAAATAACACTCTTTTCAAGTTACCTCCCTGAGTATACATATACAAGATTAAAATGTTTCGCGCAGGCGCTTCGGCAGCGGCAGGGGCCTTCACTCCCGAGATTCTCAAAGAGATGGCGAAGAATAACGAGAGGCCGTTAATCTTTGCTCTGAGTAATCCAACCAGCAAAGCTGAATGTACGGCGCAGCAGGCGTACGATCATACCGATGTATGTGAATACAATCCATGTTTAAATTGCACGCGAGTACAGTTGCATCGATAATTCCGTTTGCTTTAAACTATCTCGTCGAACCTGTCTACGGTTTTTTTTAGGGTAGATGCATATTCTCCTCCGGCTCGCCATTTGGCGAAGTAAAATACAACGGGAAGACGTACAAGCCTGGACAAGGCAATAACGCATACATCTTTCCCGGTATCGCTTTGGGCGTTATCGGCACCGGAGTGCATCACATTACCGAGGATCTTTTCTTAATCTCGGCACAGGTTGTTGCCGATCACGTGAAAAATGAAGATCTCGAAAGAGGTAGTTTGTATCCGCCGTTGAATACCATCCGGGAATGCTCTATCGATATCGCGGTTAAAATAGCCGATTACGCTTACGCCAAAGGTTGGTACCGTTGTAATCGTGGGATCGAAAAATACTGCTAGTCGCGTTATTTGATTTGAATATTATCTATTGCTGCCGTTAATACAGGCGGTTTGGCGAGCGAATATCCGGAACCGAAAGACAAGCGACAATTTATCATAAATAAGATGTACGATGCCAACTATGACAGTCCACTGCCAAATCTATACGAGTGGCCGGGTGATTATGCCAAGCCTCGCATGTTACCGGAAAAGTAAGTACAACGAATGGCTTTGAATCACGATGATGAGATATATCGTTCTCACAAGCTGTAGGATTGAAAAAGTAGTCAGATATATCAAAGTTAGTCGTAGCAAATAGCGTCGCAGCGACTCTGTAGACAGTCTGAACGAGTAGGACTAATAGTAAGTCCAATCGCAGTGAACTAGAGCCTTCAGAAGATTAATTAAAAATCTTTTGTTTTGATATAATAAACTCTGCATGTTGCTTTCTTACTTTCTTACTTCCTACTTTCTTTTTTTTTTTTTCTTTTGCATTTTCTACATGATCATAGTGCTTGATAAAATAAACGAAATTGCTTTTCTGGCCATTATCTCCTTTTAGAAATTAATGTTTATGAATGTTATTGCGTAGATTAATACTTGCAAACACAAAATGATAAAATTCATATTTGATCTTGAGCTTGTGTTCTTGATAGCAATTTATTTTCAGGCAGGAAAGAGTAATGCTAATTCCTTTAATGTTACTGAACGAAAATTCATTAAGCTTTGGACATCTTATTTTATAATCGCCGCTTCATCCATATAATATTCCATTCATTCCCTTGCTATCTAGCGTTGCCCCTCTTCGTTTTGTTCGATAAATCTCGATGAAAACTGCTGAAGCTTAATTAATCTTTTTCCAGAGACACAATAGAAATCCGCCACGATTTAAAACATCTGTAGTGAATTTCATCGACCGAGAGTATAAAGTTGGACGCTATCATTATTGTCTTTAAAAAATATCGATGTTTCCTCGACTTATAACCAATGTCATTCATGACATATACAAATTTGCAAAATGGCTTGCAAATCATTTTAATTATAAGAGAAATTATTTATTTGCACGAAGTACTAATATAATACACGGCGGCATGATTGCTGACATTCAATAGCTGACAGCGTTACTTTATTGCAATAAGTTAAAAATGCAGCATCTTCATGTTTTCCTCTTCGTCCGTGTATCAGTGTTAAAAAAGATAATGAGTACTTCTGTAGGAACAATGATTGAAAGTATATTATTTAAGGAAAATTTATACTATATATACGCATTTTATATAAAAAAAAAAAAAAAAAAAACATTGTATTGTCTTACGTGTTTTTCAATGTCGGAGACATGTATGTCAAAGAATGTATATCAGATGATATATAGTTAATGGTTCCTTTTATAAAAACTAACGATAATTACTTTAGAGTCTTTCTGTCACGCGAGCTCTATTAAAAATCTAATCGTGCGCGCGATCGTAGAATATTAAAAATATATAATATATTTAGGTTTCCCGATTTAGGACGATGATTATCTAAAAGAGATATGAGAACATCCTAAATTTTTGTCTTCTATTTCCTCTCCCGAAGACCAATTACCCTCATCAAAAAATAATCTATTCCAAATTCCAATAAAGATCATGACATATATCTTTTGGGTCAAAAATTTTTGCTTTGCGATATATCTTATGGATAAAAAATTATTAATATTTTTTGAAGTTTTAAATAAATATGTATACATATTATACCTAATAATATATACGAATCAAAAATAAGATTGATCAAAAGTCGGAATTGCTTTCTTTGATATTAATAGATTTGATTGTTTAAACATTTTATTTAGAGTAAGCATATTCGAATTTTTTGTATTTGTATGAGTGTAATTTTTAAAACTTAGAAATAGAATGAGATGTTGCATAGATGAGATTAAAAGTGATGACTTCAGCTTTTGATCTGTTTTGACTAATGATGTATTTTTGAATGCTTTATGATGATATGCGATATGTGGATATAAAATAATAATATTAAAATATTAAATGATGATGTTTGCTCGAAATGTTTGTTTCTAGAGATTCTCTTGTGTGATTTAAAAACAAAAATATAGAGTTTCTTAATAAGAATTTTTTTTTCCTTGTAAAAGAAGATATATTACGTTTTTATTATAGTAACAATATTTTTATTAGATTAATACTTTGCCCTAGAAGCTGCATGCTATTTTATATGCAACAGTGAGATTTTACGGCCGTGATAGAACATGCTTCGTTATCTAGGAAACAATATTAAATTTGTACACACATTCTATAATAATATCCTTAAAGTTTATCCAAGCGATTAAAACTATGTTTCTTTTCGAAAAAATAAATTAATGTATTTATTTGCAGTTTTTTAAATTATTCTTATCTCTTCGTAAATAATTATTTATAAGAATATTTATTTACACACAGCGCTTGGTTAAACTTTTGAAACTCTCTATTATTTTGTGTGACTAACTGTGACTTCTTTCTTAACAGATTATAACACGTTGGCGAGTCTAAACTCGAGATGACTACTTTGACATATATGTTAATTTAATTTTTTGTAGTCACAAAAGAAATAAACGTCGATATCGTTGCGAGTGGTTACATGACTATTATATATACTCTTTAATATTAAGAAATTGCAACTTATTGATGGTATTATACTCGACGTGTTTCTTATATTTAAATAATCTTATATGTGTGTATTTATGTTTATTTAATATAATATCTAATGTAGCGATGTTAAACACCGGACACACGCAGCAGAATTTTATATATGCTCGAGTATATAATGTATACAACTATTCACTAACTTTGACATGGATTGTCAAAAATATTCCAAAATAGATTATTTATTTTTTTAAAACCTTCATTTTTAAAATGATTACAAAACTATATAATAATAATATAGTACCACTATACATATTGTATAGCAGACATAAAATATATCATATATACTCTTTTATTTTGTATTTGAGAGTTATAGTTAATGAATAGTTGCCCTCATCCCCTCATTAGAATCATTTAATATATCATCAGAGATGGTACATAACACACTATTCTCTCCTTTTCATACTTTTTTTCAAATAATGACATAAAATGAATAAATTATATGAAACAATTACTTATTTCTACTAACAATTGTGCATCAAATAAGCTGCACAGAAATATCAGAAAAAAATTGTTATGATTATTATATATAAAGATATTGTAATATCCATATCTTCTTTCGTATTCTGCCGTGACATGCGTTCTTATATTTTATAGAAAAGAATGCTATACAAATTTATCACAAATGAAATTTTCGTCGAAAAAGTACCTATGTTCTGTGGAATGCAAGTATTTATCGACAGTATATATACATATAGACTTTGATTACTGCCACAAAATAAAAGTTTTTGAAGTTGTGCAATTTCTACATAGGAAAATGTATTATGCTGCCATGAATAAATATCTTGAATATCACAGGAGAAAGACTCGTATCAAGTCGCAAATATATATATATATATATATATATATTTATGAAGTACTACTTAGTCTATAAATTATAATGTTATAAAATTATGAGAATAAATGTTAAATTCTGGTCGTTATTTTAATAATTATATATTTATCCTTTCGCATTCTTATTGTGTGATAAGTATATGAGAGGAAAGAGGGGCGAATATTAAAATAAACAGATATTATGCGCGTTTCTTTAATAAACAAAGTTTATAAACAAAATTCATATATATATATATATATATATAAGTATAAAAATTATTTCGTTCTTTAAATATTTTCAGTTTTGTGAATTTTATCTATCAGTGAAATATTGGTTGAAGAAATATGTTAACTATCTCAACCAACGATTTTCATTTATTACTGCCATTTTTTACTAGATGTAATATTCACCTCACAAGAGAAATTCTAGTACTTAAAATATATTTTCAAATATATATTTTTATTCGCTTTCTTCTTGTAATAATTTAGTAAATTTTTTCATAAGTTATTCTACATATCAGTTCACATTAGTGACTATCGAATTAAATCCATTTAGGCACTATCATCCGAGATATTTGGATCAAAGTCTGGGTCATCTTCATCATCATCTTCTAGATCTAAGTCATCTAGATTTTGGAACAAACTCTCATCTACTTTTACGGCATCACCTATATAATAAAAATTACATAGAATGTTTTTGAAATAAGAAATAATTTTCTTCGCAAAGGAATGAAGCTTGTCAAACTATTTTACCGTCATCTAAGAATTTAAGATCTGATTGATCCAATGTTTTATCAGTCATAAACAATTCTCTCCCTGTTAATTTCTTTCCCTCACGATCTGCTAATTCTCTTCGTTTCGTATAACCCATTTCCTCGTCAAACTTTTCCTTCCAGCTCAGGAAAGATTCCACAGTTACACGAGTTCCTTCAAACCGTTTCTACAAGGCAAAAGAAATTATTTAGACATTATTACAAATGATCTATTTAGATATTTCTATCTCAAATATTTTACCCTCTCTGCTTCCTCTTCCTCTCTCTGTTTTTTTGCAGCAGTCTCTTCTCTCCTCACTTTTATTTTGTCCCACTGTACATTAAGCCATTCTTGAGCTGCGCTAACTAATGTAAATACCATTACCATACCAAGATTTTCATTCATTTCTTCCACCAGATGTGCCTTTAATTTCTCATCACCATCCTCAAAATTTTCTTGTTCCGTGATTGATATAAGCAGCGGTTCATCTGGATACTTTGATGTATATGTGAATTCTAACCGACAACTAAGACCATTATCAGTTTCTGTTTCGTATTCTTCCGTTTTAATCGGAATAGCAAACGTATAAAACGGTTCTGTCGTTAAAACTGTAAAAGAAAAAAAAGTTTAGATGCACGCATTTGAAATATTTGCAATGAATAATCCTTATCAAAAATTAAATTATTATATTTGTCTTTTAATAATCGAGCATATTCAGAGGTTATGTGATAGAATTTATCGTGGTACATACTTTCCAATTCCCCACAATAAATTGATTCCAAGGCTTCGATCTCATTACATTGCTCATCCTTATAATCCATGATTAATAAAATAAGTACGATCTCTAAAATATACAATTTGCTTCTTAAACTTTTGCTCAATAAACTTGAAGCAACAAACTGTCATGTCCAGCTGTTGCACCCGCGCGCTTTAGGAGAGGATGCAAACAGTCGATATTAAGACAATCGATTATCGATAATCGAAGAGAGAATGAACGATAAGCGCGAAACCAACTATTTTCATATTGATTCGTCAACTATCTATCGATTTTACACGCGTTCATATATATTCTCAGATTTATAAAATGAGTAAAAGTTTCTTATTTTATTCTTACAGAAAAAGATTCGTCTCTCAATATTTTATTAATTTTTATAATTTACCATATTCGAATATTACGCCGATATTTGATATCACTATGATAAATAAAGATGCAATAAATCCTTTCGAAGCAAAATCTATTTGAGAGATTGTCAAAGACAGAGATACGCACGCTCTTTATCTCTATAAAGATATTTGTGTAATTTATCGCGTAAATTTATTATGTCTCACAGTTAGTCGCAAAGTGTTCATGCATCGGTAGCGTTGTTATATTAAAATATCGATACTTTATATCGGTATAAAAAAAAAAAAAAATTATTACCAATCTGCACGATCTTGTTTCAAAATTTTTAGCTATAGTATTTCTCAAAAGAGAGGAAAAAAAACAGAGTTTCCAATATATCTAAAATTTTGTTTAATTACACAAAAATTGTATTACGGACTAAAGATGTGACTTTCAAATAGTATATCAAATATATGGATCAATTTATAATTGTGATTTATATGATACCGATGTATCGCGAGCGTCCGCATGAGTAAACGGGGCGGTTCCGCGCCGGTCGCGGCGAGGCGCGGAAAAGCTCGCGGCGAGTTTAATGCAGCAGCGGAGAAAAGCGCGAGACGGTCCCGCGGAACGGCCGGCTCCAATCAATACGCTCGTCGTGCGAAAGCGACGCGACGAACGGAAGAAACGAGAACGCGGGGGCAGCGGCGGCAGCGGCGTCGGTGGCGGCGGCGACGACATCCGCGCGCGCGGCCGAGCTTTCAGTCGGACGCACGCTCGCGTCGGGGATACTCGCGTCTGTCGGTAGTACGCGCGACAAAGAGAGAGGGAGAGAGAGAGAGAGGGGGAGGGAGGGAGAAAAGCGCGGCCACGGGGATCGGCAACCCCGAAAGATGGAGTAGCGTCTCGGGCGGCAAAATGGCGGTCGTGATAAGAAACAAACGATCGGGGGTTGGCGAACGGCGATAAATTGTGACTCTCGCGAAATCCAAGGGTGGTCTCGACGGTGGTGGCGGTTCCTCTCCTCCCTCGGTGGTGCGACTACGATAATTCCTCTCGGGCCGGGGTGATATCGCGAGATATAGGACGCGACGCGCTCTCTCCTCCGCTCCTTCGACGAGGAGGTGAATACCTCCCGGATTTGAAAAATCACGGGGGTGGCCATGAGGGATCCGGCCGCCGTCGCCGCCGTCGCCGCCGCCGCCGCCGCCGCCGGGACACACGCTGGTCGCGTGCGGGCGCGCTGACGTGCGAGCTGCTGCGTGATTCGATTATCGATCACGGGATCTGTCGCGGGACGAGGGGTGGAGGGTGCGCGCAAGGCGCTCGAGGATGCTCGCGGAAAAGGCGACGTGGAATCCGGCCGCCGCGCGGCAATCCGGAACCGCGGGAAACGGTGCCGATTCGATAGATTGATGGACCTGCCGACGGGAAGGCCGATCGCGTCGCAACCATGCATCTGCACTTTGAGAAGAATAACAACGCCAAGTGCGATTGCAATATCCTGTCGCTCAGCTGGATGGGCAAAGTGCCGGACGAGTCGCCGGAGGTATTAAATTATTTCGAAATAATATATACAATATATTGATCAAATTATTTCAGATGCATGAGCGTATCATCTCTCATCTTCTCGTACTTCGATCGTCTCCAGCGTCACAATATTTCTTTTTCTTTATCATATGTTTATAGATTTTCACTTATCGCTTTAAAGCATACTGATATGGGAGGAAATTTCTTTATCCTTTTCTTTTAAAAGTCAAATCGTCGGGAAAAATACTCGGCGATTTCCACGCGCGATGGACTTGATACATTTCCATGCGTCGAATGCAAATGTAAGAGATCGTGTTGCACAAGTCATGAGATAGAATGATAACGTTAACGTCATTAATAATACGAATTAACGTATTAACGTATGTTATGCAACAACATGACGACGTATATTCTTGCACAACACGCGCGCTGCGGATAATAGTCCTTGCGGGCAAGTTGTTGAATAAGTTTGCATACATTCGTTACATATATCGAAGGACTCTCGATCGACAAGTGAAAAAGGCTCCGTCTCTTCTCGCGAATTTTTAGATTAAAATTTCAGATTAAAATTATCCAACTGCGGAGGATTGTCCATAATTATTTTTCTATGTCGACCAAGACGCGTCAACATCGTCGGAGAAATTCTATCTTTAGACGATACGTACTATATCCGGAAAAATCGGGGCAGAGAGGGACGATCAATTTTTAATCATGATGGAGGGGAAGGGAAGAAAATTATAAACGGAAACAGCGGCCGACGCGCTGCGGTAAAACAATATATAGACACGAGTAAAAATGCAGCTGTCGCACTTTGACACCTCGCTGTAATGCAGGGGATAAACGATAATCAGATAAAATTTTGCACCTTCGGGCGAAAGCTCGCGCGAAATTAATTTCTTCCATCTCGCGTGAGACAGCTAGGACAATTAGCTCACGTTTATTTTGCTTTTACAGCTATAGTAGAGCTACACTATAATACAATATATTCAACTTGATCTTATATATCTAATTGTAAGTCCTGCGCTCACAGAAACAAGCGGCGACTCACCGATTTCCGAGTCGAGAATTAAATATTAAACGTATTAACGATCGTTAATTCTCTTTATAGCCTTACGTATGGCCTTATTTAAGTCCCGAAACGGACTTGCATGGTATCTCGTGGCTGCGATCAATTTAATTAATTAATTTCATAATTCTATCGCACAACGGCGAGAGATGGAATATGTCAGACCGAGTACTTACAAAATCGTTAAACGTATTCATAAGGATTCATATGTAACGAAGTAGATATTTCTGGCAACGAGCAATTCCTCTGACAAGGTCCTTACAATTTTCAAGGAAGTCTCTTTAGCGAGAAGTCTCGTCAGTCAGTAACGCCGTAGAGAATCGCACGATCGCATCGAAACAGCCACGAACGGAGATTGAAATCCATCGGGACGAGGTGTGTGCACGTTGCGAGAGCGTTCGGGAGGAGGGAAGGGAGGGGGGAGGGGGGGAGAGAGAGAGAGAGAGAGAGAGGGGGGAGGCGAGACGTTGCGGGGGTGAAAGATTTCTCACGGCGAAGGGTTCGCCGTGCGTGGTGTAAAATCTGACTTGGCGACGAGGATGGCGTGCTCGGCGTCTCGAGTGGATCTTTTCGCGGATCGACTAACGAGTGCCCGAGTTTCCCGCGACGACGAGCTTTGTTCCGTGCCACTTACCGAGGTCGTCGAGAAATACGAACTGGTACGGTGCGTGCACTTACCTAGAGGAGCGGCCGCGCAACCGCGAGATTTCCTTTCGCACCGAGGAAATTTTCCCTTAACTCCGCCCTTAACGCTGCGCGTGTAAATCATTTCGAGATTACGCTCTCTGCTTCTTTCCAGTAACACGATTCGATAGACAAAAGAAAAAAAGAAAAATAATTATTTCCTGTAGTTTTCTCAATATTATACAAAGATACTTTATTACATTACTAATTCTGAGAAATTTAAAGTTATAAAAAAAAAAATTATTTTTTAATTGTAACTTCTTGTGTTATATAATTATAATTAAAATGCAACGTATTAAAGAGATGCAAATTTTTAACACTCGACGCACACTTTGTTTGTTGTAGAGATTAAAAATATTCATGATGAAATAATGAGTATATTATATCGCGAAAAAGTTATGTAATAATTAATTATCCATCGATTAGAGATCCGCTATATTATATTTAATAATTTATAACATATTTTCTTAATTTTTTACATTTGTCATATCAATATGTTATTAGATTAATTTAAAATTTCTTAGTTTTTACATTAGATTTGTATTCATCGACTTGAAATCTTCAATAAACAATGGCAAAATATTTTGTGGATTGATTTTATCAATAACTTAATTTACAATCTTACACAATATTTATATAATTCAAGATTTTAAAATTCGTAATAAAGAATAGTTTCGAGTTAATATAAAAAAAAAAAAAAAAAACTATAAGAAGCGATTTCTCTCTTTCTTGGATTTAAAAGAAAAAAATTATTTCTTGTTAAATATAAAATGTCGCCTTTAAAAATAATTTTCTCTCTCTCTCTCTCTCTCTCTCTCTCTCCCTCTATATATATATATATATATATATAATCTTTTGATGACCTTTTCATGTCTTGCTGAGAAATATTCGTACGTACATGCGCAACGCACAACGGAGATTAATTTGATTATCGAACTCTCGGATGAGGCAATCGATCAGAATTAATTACGGCTACCGTGTTTCTCGTCTCGCGCCTACTCTAATTCACCGCCGGAGACTGCCAATCTGCCGATCAACGATTTGGGCGGAAGCCGGCTCTCGGAACGTAGGAAGAAGCGCGATGAAAATCCGCGTGAAGAAGCGAGACGGGGCGGGGAGGTGGGGGGGAGGAGGGGGGGGGTTGGCGCTCAATTACTGGAAAAATAATTGACTTAGCGAAGGGCGCATTCGATCGAGTCGCTTCGGAGTCTGCCCGTCCCCGGGGAAAGAATACTTGATCGGTACGCGATATATCATTATTCTTTTCCCCCGATTTCGTTAACTATACTTCCTCGTGCCTGATTACACGATCGTTGCCGGAAGATATAGTGGTTCCTAGCGAAAAACTAGTCGATATTTTCGTACGACTTTATGTACGACAGTGGTCTCGATCGAAAATGTACGAAAGCCATTACACGCGATATAAATTTTCGATGTCTCCTGTGAAAATGGTCGCCGGGAATAAATGGCGATCCATTAATAGGGACCACGTTTGCTACTTACCTCGCGCTTGAAAAGTTTTCACGTGGCAAAAATTTTTTTATAATTTAACGGAGACAATATTTTATATTCTCTGGAACGTGAGACGGGAAGGATTTTGCTAAAGACCCGTGATCCGTCAAAGAATCAGCGCAAGTTTCACGTGTATCACGGTCGCGTGTACGCGCCGTCCCGTGTATTTCCATTTATACTCACATTTATTGTGAATCGCTCTCGCGAATCGATAACGTCATTATATCAAGAGCCGCTGCTCTACGCGCTATTGTTCGCCGGAAAATTGCACCGAGACGTTCCGAGCGCTAAACTCTCTCGCGGTACAATAAAAAAAAGAAAAAAGAAAAAAAAATTCCGCTCAGCCCAGCTGGGCAGGTCGTTTCGCAAGACGTCTCGTCTTCGCGCAACATCGATTTCCAACCAATCGAGACCTCCCCCCTTGCTCCCCATTTTTCGCGGATTGCACTCAACATGTTCGCAAAGATTGGATTATTCGCTGATTTCTCTTCCTCCTCCACGTCACATACCCTCCCTATTTGTTACATCACTGTGACTTGCAAGTAAAGACCACCCCTCGTGGTCATCGATCACACCGCGGCGTTTGCGAAACGTCTCGACGCGGTGATAGAAATCGGGACGCGGATTCTGCCACAGGACCGCAAAACGATGATTCGGACGCTAACAAAGATTTACGAGCGAGACAACAAATTTTTTACGATAATCACGAAGGATTATTGTCACGAGGTTTCATCGCGCGGCGCTTTCGTTGTTTCGGATAGTAGCGGAAGTTAGCTATCGAATTATTGCAGTCTCTCGCATCGTTACTGGCTCTGCTCTACTCTTGTTTCAGCTTAGTCGTATCCTCTTAGACTTCATCTCATTATGGCTACGCAAAACATCTTTGTTAAATCGCGCATTAATTATACTGGCAACCTGGCGAATACGCGAACTTGTCTACTAAAGGCCACAAAGTATACGTGTATTTTAACCGCGATATTTTAGTCATAATTTAATCTGAAATTTTAATGAAATTGTATGACATAATTTATGTTATTTCGCATGCGCGAGAAAACTTTAAACACGAATGGGAAAGGAGGATGTTATATCCTATTTTCGAAATCTCTGATATAAATGCGAAAAGAGGTCGAGAAATATTTTAACATTCTGTTTTTTTGATCTCTTGTTACATGTTTCTTTCCAATATTATATAAGAAATAATAAACTCTCTCTTTGACATCCCTTTTTGATCAACAGCACATTGCTAATTAACAAGCAAAATTTGAACGCTCTTTCAAAATAGTTGTATTCAATATTGCAGCGAATTGCAGGGATTCGTTTATTGATGGGAAGAATGCCAAAGTGGGAGGGGACAGACGCAAATTATCCAGATCGAATATTTCCTGCAATATTTACGATATTGTTTCCTCTGCGAAAAACCGAAGTCTAAAAATACATACTAATATAATTTTAATCTTTCGTATTACAAAAATAAAATAAAATATCGTAATAATTTTCTATTCAAAGAAATTATGATATTAAACAGTAGATTACGATATTAAATAGTAGATAAACTTGATGACTTTTCCTGTAACGTATACATGTATATCTTGATATTGCTAAGGATTCAGACTGTCTTGAGTAATTACACCTATATGTATGTATAGCGAGTCGGAGGATGAAACCCTTTTTTAGCATCGAAGCCCTCGCCACCTGACTCATACTTGAGTTGAAAACATTATTCGATAAAATATTCGGCGATGGAATATTCTGGCATCTCGATTTTATTTAGTTGAACGACTGTGCTATCAGTCGTGTCATTAATTAACGTAATTAATTATTTTTAGCTATCAAACCATCGCCATGCAAAAGCGCATATGTTCTCATGAAGCTCGTATCAAATTCTGTGGAATGAATAACGAATCAGCATTAGAAAACGTCTTTGTCACGTGTGATAACTCACTTGGATAATTTATTCACGTCGAGGGTTCAGAAGATATTTTATTTAAGACACTTTCTGAGATCGGTGACTTCAATCATTAAATAGAGTAGATCGTGATACTCTATACGATGATCCTTTTCGGTCTCACTTACAATCCCAGTTACAAAGTTAAAAATAACCATGATAGCTATCACGATCGTTGAAATCATCGAGGCACCATATAATCGCGAGCGAATAACGTTTTCCGCTACTTGCCGCGAGAAGGAATAACTAACACACTTGGCTCCTCTTATTTACCAGGATGAAGGATGGAAGCTCGATCGTACAAATTATTACCAAGAAGGATGGCTGGCCACCGGCAACGCTCGCGGCTTGGTAGGGGTGACTTTTACTACATCGCATTGTCGCACGAGAACCGCAGAACTTCCACTCAGGGCAAATTACAATCTCCGAGGACACCGTAGCGAAGTGAGTATTGCTATCGTCTCCTTTAACTTCTTGTCGTCAGTTTGAATCGTTCACCACGAATATTTGAACAAAACCAGTATTTAATCTCTTTCTTCTTCGAGAATTCTAATGTATTCTTTTCATTTTTCTTGTCTTCCAGTTTTTTTTCGGTTATCCAGGACAATTTTAATATACATATTAAGAAAAAAATATTTTGCCTCTTTCATATACAATATTTTCTGGCTCAAAAAATTTTACAATGTCAACATAGTAATTTATAGATTGATCGAACAAAGAGCTCGGCAAAGTAAGTGCTAGATAAGTGCTAGGAATCATGATTTCACGGTTCTCGAATCTCTCGACGCGAGAAATATTCTATTCACCGCTACTTGGCAATATCATGGAGCGCGAGAGAGTTTTATCATTTCGTATACATTTTATCTACTCGATACCAGTCGCGGAAATCGGTCATAGAGCGTGTGAGTTAAATCGACAAAGAAATTGGATGGTCGCGCGATGCAGATAGGAGTTTCTGCGATGATGTATTAAATCGTTAAAGGAAGACAAATATTGTAACAGACCAGTATATTACATATTGTATCAAGTAATTCCAAAGGATAGATTTGCTATTTTTTTTTTTAAATTACATAAACCAGAAAAACAAGTATGTTTTTAATCGTAAACAATAATTCAATTTATATACCTAAAACGTCAATCTATGTCATACTATTTTTACTCACGTAACTTTTACCGAAATAAAATTTTTTATTAATACTAGGGAGAGAGAAATTAAACAACAGACAAATTAAAGGATTTGAGGGGATTCTCTTAGGATGCTATAAAATAGAGAAGGGACGAACCGCATGTACTTCGAGAATTGAATCTAAAAATTGAGAAAAATTAATTTATTATTTATTTTTAAATTAATTATCCAAGTGCTTTTGAAATTCATGCATAATTATTATGCCCTATGTTTAGCTCTCTAACAAGTCGAGAGCACTCTCTAATAAATTTCCGATATTTTGAATGGCATTCTTTTTATTTCAATACAAAAAGTCTATAATCTGTCCTATAATCTATTTATTTGAAAATACATATTTGTTTTAAAATAGAGATTTATATCTGTTAAAACTGGTTTATCTATTCTCGTTAAAATTGATCCAACTTTTAAGGGATGGATAAACCATTTTAATATTTTTTACCAAACAATACTTGATTGAATTATTGAAAGTTAAAAATAATGTTTAGTAGACATAAAAAATATAATACTTATGAATGCTTTCTTTTCTTCATCGTTGTTAGAAAAATATTAATGTCGAAAATTTACATTAATTATATTTGTCAACTCGGTAGTATCGAAAAATGCTATTAACCAATCGAGTTATAGTTAAAACATCAAACACAATGTGTCATCTTTATTTATATTAAAAAAAAATCCATCTTCGATTTTCATCTCGACCAAAAAGCGCGATCCACATTTATCTCTAAATTATTTTATATATCGCGTGACGTTAATATTAGTATGATATTCTCATCTAAATCGAACGATGAATTTTTTTCAATTGGAATATATGTACATACAGAAATGCCGCAATTTATACATATGCAAATTATGGGATAGCGTTTAATGAACGATTAATATTATTTACACATTTCATAAACGATTTACATTCAAATTGCAAATAATTATAAAGCTCGCGAATATTTTGTACGAAGCAATTTAATAGTTTCGTAAAACGCATATTTTTCATGTACCATATATACATCGCTGCTGTATATGCGTCGACAACTCCGTCGTGGCCGAAACTTCGTGTAATCTCGGTATCGATAATAAACGGCCAAAGCGAAGCAGGAATCCTTTGTGTTGTGGCCCTTGATCGATATTAAGCCGTATGTGGCCTGCGCTTTTAACAAACTGCCTGTAGGTGCTCATAGACCTACCTATCTATCTATCGTCGTACGATTTCACAAACTACATTGCCTTCTGCATACATATATACACGCTAAGAGAGCTACTCCGTCGCCGACTTCTCCAATATTAATATCACCGGCTTAAAATCTCGGGGGTTGCACCCTCCTTTCTGCCTTCCTTCCTTCCTTATATTGGGCGCGTTATTAGGCGTATAGCGTTTCGCTTTCTCCGGCTCTCTTCGCCAAGTTCGCGTAAGATTCCCCGGATATTTTCCGTATTGCCGAAGGAGACTCGCATTACAATAGAACGCGAGTAATGGCATCTGTCCGCCGTAAATCCACGAACAATATATATGGCGCTTAGATACGAAGATTATTATATAAGGATAAATAATAGCTTATATACACAATACACATGGCGAGATAAATCGAGCCATTTCCTTTCTATCTAGCGATTCGAAAAATTTTGTTCTTTCTCTGATTTGAATTTTTTCCTCGCTGAGATACGCAGATTCCCTCTCTGATGCAACGCACTACACGCATTCACGGGTGCGAACGCATGGCTTACGATCATGGCGCGCACTTTACTCTCGCCCCTATCTTTTATGGATACGAGCCACTTCTACTTGAGGGGTTGGTTCTGAGGGATAGCGAGACGTGAGGAGCGAGGGTAAGCATCGTGGATTGTACGTAAGCGTTACGAACGCACTCCACGTGACGTGACAAATGAGACGTTGACGTGTTCGCGCGAGGAATCTGTCCCTCGCTCGTCCACTCGAGGAAGGTGTTCATTATTGAGAAGACATTCCTTTCGGCGATGGAACGCTTCGAGTAGGGTTGCACGAGACCCAAGACAAGACAATATTCGCAAAAATTTTGTATTGGTCTTGAAAATTTTAATCTTGTCTTGGTCTTGAGAGGATTTTTGTATCAAACATCTTGTCTTGTCTTGTCTTGCCTTGATTTTTATTAACAGTTTCTATTTAACATTAAGTTATTTGTCAGCTTGATAAAAAACAGAAAATAGTAAGTATATCCGATTTCTTCTGTTATCCGAAGCGATTTTCGTTTCTTCTTTACCGCGTATGCTCACGTCTCGATTGTGCAGACGAAGTCTAAAAACGAAAACCAAGTTCTTCCGCTGAACATGCAAACATTTCCGAAAGTGATAATGAAAGTTCGGAAGTAAGTGCAGTTAAACAATGCACATAGAAAACTTATTTTAAGTATGAAACAAGAAACAATGAAAAAATCGGCGTGTGTTTATTATGTCAAAAAGAAAATGTGACTAAAGAAATAAAAATGAAAAATAGTAACGCTACTGGATTAAAAAAAACATTTGGAGAAAGATCATAAAAAAGCATATGAAGATTTATTTGGATTAAAAGCAATGAAAAATAAAATATTGTCAGAAAAACAAAAAGCGATAGATATATTTTTAAACGTAAGTATTGAAATTAAACTTTATAAATTAAGTAATATAAAGTAATTAATTTGCGCTATTTTTATGTCACATTAAAGTGTGTAATGATAATGATGCGCAGACTCTTTAAATTTAAATTTTTTAAAGTTTTTAAATTTATAAATGTTTTTATTTACTAACAATAAATAAAACTTTTTGTCTTTCTCGCCTATTTTGATATTAATTAAAATCTCCGTTCAGAGATCGGGAACAATTAGATAACTTTTTTTTAAAAACCAAGACTTCTCGATAGGATCAAGAATCTTGATAATTTGTTTTGGTATTGTCTTGATAATTAATTTAAAATCTTGTCTTGATCTTGTCTTGAAATTCGAGACTAGATCAAGACAAGACCAAAACTAATCTTGGTATCTCGTGCAACCCTAGCTTCGAGTAATACCGCTAGCTAGCGAAAAATATAAAGAATATTTTAAGCAAATGGAATCAGCAGATGAAATTCGTTATCGTTTCGAGCATTCGGCCTTTATCAATTATCCTATAGATACCTTTCAATCAGACTCTACTTCACTTTTACTGTTTCGTATCGAATTAGTATGCTAATACTTTACCCAGCTATGAAGCATTCGAAGCTGCTGGTAAATTGTTCGACGGCGTTTAAACTGGCGTTAATTAAATCGAGATCAGCATCCCCGCCCATCGGCGTCTGCTCTGGACACGATAGCGGTACGCGTGCACACGACGTGCTATCTATCTGTGTATGGTATACATGTATGCGTGTGTGTTATCGGCTCACGTGTCCCCCTTGTGTTCATCTGTTAACTTTCCCGGACCCCACGGACCTTTCGCCTCGTTTAACGGACCTCAGTCAATAAGTCAACGCGGAACCGACACGCAGAGGCACGAGAGAGGCGATCGCCTTACACAAAGTGCATGTACGAAGGAGACGATCCTGACAGGCGAGAAAAAGCAGGTCGGGACAAAGTTAGAACGTCGAAGACTCGTATACATATATTTCGTCATGTCGCGTCGATTTATAATTTATACGCGTGAATTATGCACTTGCGCTGAATAGATAAGTCGATTGTGCGCGACGTTCTTCGTCAAAGAACGAGTTAAATCTCATTCATCACAGAAACAAAAGTTAATAGATACGCTCGCGAGATTCCAACAGAAAAAGACTTTTCGAAAATTCACCCTCTTGATCGTCCGCTCGAGCGATACGCGTGTATAAAAAGCCTTTCATCTTATTTTTATTACACCTTCGCTTTCTCTCTCTCTCTCTTTCTGTCTTTTTTCCTTTTCCGTATATACGTAATTACGACGATGATTGTCGATGAAAGCTTGAAATTTTGCATCCACAATACTTCGGTCCACATTTCAGAGTTTAAGGGTAGTAGCCGCCATGGTATCGATCTGGCACGCAGTGCTGTTTTAAGACCGCGGTTCTCAACTCTCCGTATCTACAGCTACAACTTCTCTAAGGGACGTTTCTCTTTTATAGATAGAACGTTACTTTCTTTAATCTTTCACCTTTTACATAAACATTCTATATCTAATACATCGGCGTTGCTTAAAAATAATGGGCGACGCGCTTCGAATATATATTGTGGGATAAATAGCCAGCCCTCATGCTGTGATAAAAATCATCCTACGTGTTATAAACGGTATTCTGCAGGAGAGAAAGCAATTCGACTCGACGTAATTCGGGACACAAAGTCCCTCTTTCCTTAGATTGCCGTCGGCGACTTGTGTGCGACGATAGGGGCTGTATTTTCAGTTATTTCTGTTCTAGGCCGTACCAGTCGCGTTCGGACCTCGAATCGATAGCGCGATTATATCTGCACTCCTTATACAGTAGCTGTCACTTATACGAGCACTGACAATTTCCGCATTTTCCACGACAATTGCACTGGATCAAATGGTTTTCGTCGAAACGTCTCTCTCCCCCCCCCCCTTTTTTTTGCGAATTCCTTGCAGACTATGAATGTTTCAAAAATTATTTACAATAATTGCGGTGGTGAAATAGAGATAGGGGGAGAAAAGTTGAAAACTTCCCACATGGCCATCCGGTGAAAAATTCACGCGCTCTTCTCGTCCGGTTTTCAGCCGAAACTTCCAACTCAATCTTCTTGTGTCTGAGCTGGTTTTAAGTTTTAGTATTATTACCCAAATAAAAAAAAATAAAAATAAAAAAAAAGATTCGTCCTGCGGATACAATATTACAACTTTGATGTTGGCCGAGACATTTCTTTTCCACGTGCTAACATCATTTAGTCCTCTTTTGAAGTCTCTCTCGTGTATAAGTAACGTCGGAGAGATTCCGAGATGAGTGGAACCCCGGCGAAAACGTAATGCCAGGGGTAACTGCGTACCCGCTAATCTCTCGAGGATAAGTGTACCAAGTACTGCGGTCTAACATTCGGAATAGAGCCGTTAAAACGAGCGTATCGTGCTAGAGGACCAACTCTGTGGAATATTAAACGGACGATATTGTATTATACCTACGTATAAATTATTCATCTCGTGGACTCAATACACTTTGATCGCGAACCGGCGGTATTTCGGTGGCGAAAGAGTACGTGAGGTAGCGTCAACGGGTGTAAAACGTGCGCACGAATTCATGTAATTAATTCAGGTATATACATATATTTGCAATTTCGGAAGCGCATACGCGCAGAATTAACATGTTTATCCCGCAATTATAACATTTCAATAAACATTTCGTGGATATTATCCCGAGGAAGAGATAATTTTTAAAAAATAAGAAATCAAGGGAAAGGATCTATATTCTGTTTATTAAATTTACATAAACCAATTACACATTATCGTCCTGTTCTTTCATTTAAAATCCAGCGATCAAAGACTTCGCGCACGAGGAGAGAAAAATATTCTATTTCTTCCCTCTTATTTTTCTCGGTGTAAAATGTTTCGTACACGCAATATTATAAATAATGCAGGAATCTCCGAGTGTGGAGAAGTGTAATTTTATTTTACGCAGGGTTTTGTCATAAATCATGAGGTGAGAAATTAGCCAAAAGAACGTGACGCGAGAAGATAGAAAGGTAGTGAGAGAGAGAAATGTTTATCGCGAGATACGCGAACGCGCGTGAAGTTACCTTGACACTGAAAAAGAACAAGTGTGAAAAGGAGCATCATTGATTTACCAAACAAGCTCGCCGAGGCTCCGGCACTTGCTGCAGTCTTTACCGCAATGCATTAGCAGTCAAAGGATTACGTGACGATCTGCCCCTGCTTTCGGGACGAGAAGTAATGTAGCTTGGCGAGGAAAGTTGCGATATATTTTCAAAAGAGAGAGAGAGAAGAAATTTAATTCATCTCCTCGTCCTCTACCCTTTATCAATATGCATTCCTGCAGTATAAATTGGTGAGGGATCTACGTGAATAATGCGCGGTAGCGAGATATATAGAAGACAAAACTTGACGTCGTTATAACGCGAGACTTTGCATTTTCCTCGTGCTTTTCTCTCGTCTCGGCATAAAGATTAAGAGACGAAATTACACGAAAGAAGCGAAAGAGAAGGATATTGCGAAAAGCGAAAAGAATGCAGCGTTCCTTTCGAATAATTTCAATTACACCTTTCCGCTCCCGCGGACTTCTTCATTCCCCAGAGTTGTGCGATCGCATCGAAAAGGCAAAATACGAAACGGCAATACGTTACAGGTCGTAGAACTCTCGAACGAACCTTAACGGGCGAGAGGGGGAAAAAAAGGATAACGACAACCGCGCTGTTACAGTCTCATTCGGCGCCCTTTACATTTGAAAATACAATTACTCTTTCTCTCTTTCTCTCTTTCCCGCTGCGTACAATGAACGCTGCACGGGAACGAAGACAAAAGGAGGAGTATGGGAGGTCAAGCAGGGAGCACTGTTCGTATTCAACAGTTAAGTGAAAAATCTGTACGGAAAATATGACTTTCTGCACGAAGCCCAATGTGATGTGTACGTAACTAAAGTGCGAGAGTGTAAAAGCTGATAATACCTAACCGTGCGTTTCATCGCAGAATGCGATTATGAAAGCAGGCATCTCCGTCGCTCAAAATAGATCGTTGCGTCAATTTGTAGCTGTACATACGGTAGCTATCGCACGCTTATATACGAATCTAGCCCGGCATGAATATGGTTTCCTCTCAATTCATCTAGCTTTTCAATATGTAACTTGCAACAATAAAAATCTAAACTGAAATACACACATTTAGCATACACGATTTAACGCATATATAAAAAGAAAGGAAAAAAAAAAAAAGAAAAAAAAATTATATAATATATATTAAAAATATAAAATTCGCGATTTTTAATTCTCACGTATTCTTCGAATCTCGCAATCTCAGATTCGGCATAAATTTTAGCATCGCGAGAAAATCCGAAGACGCTCGGTATAAGGCTCTTCTATCGATCATCACGCTCGCACTATCAGCGACTTTCTCGCACGATCGTGTCCCGCAATTTACAACCTTGTGTCCCCAGACAGATTTTATTGCACTTATAGAGAGCACACGGAAAATCCCGTTTATTCCCATCAAACGAGATCAGCTTATCGTAACGCAATTTCGTCCATTGACAATACTCCGTGTGATGGAGTCGCCCTTAAAATCAGGGAGAGAACTTTTTTCAAGTATATACCCTAATAAGATTTTTTTCATACGAATAATATGCCGTTAAATGAAATCCTCGGTTACGATTAAATTTAATGACGCCGTAAGAGTTTACGTGTATGTGTACTTAGTTAATTTCCGAGAAAAAAAAAAGGGGCTTCCGTTATTACATTTACGATTTTTACGTCTTTTATCTTTGAAGAAGCGTCAATTTTTCAAGAAGAAAGATACATTTGCGGCACCATGCGGATTAATCAATCACAGAACGATCCAGCTATACAACGATACATGGTAGAAAATTGTTCTAGGAAGAACATCGATAACTTTCTTCTCTTCTCCGCGTATATATTCACACACACACACACACACACATGCACACGTACACGCGTGTAAATATATATGCGGGAGCGCATATTCTTGTATATCTTGTCGCTACGCACGTCACGTACGGCATCTACCTTCTCATTTTTCTCTCACTCTCGTGACTTGGTTCGCACTTGCGGATAGAAACATTAATTTATCACGTATTTCAAAGTATTCAAATGTATTTCATCCGAGGAAAAATAATATTACAAAATAATGTTAGCTGAAAAAAAAGTTACAGATTTTTTTTTTTAGGAGGGGGCAACGTAAAATCTCTATCAAAAGTCAAAAATGTTTGGAACACAAAAAATGAATAATTTCAAAATATAATAATTATCACAAATTGTAAGATGTGTGATAAATTTAAGCAATTCATGAATCTTTCCAAATCTCACTTTTATCTCTTTAATTGTTACACTTAATTAATTATAATTCGCGGAGATATAAATACAACACGAATAAACACGGCGCGAATCATCTAACATTTTCATTCCAGAAATTAATTTTCCGATAAACTTCTATTTGCCGTATCAGCAAGATAAAAATATATAGGCGCGCTCGCTCGTCGCCGCAATAAAAGGCAATCGATCGACGATGGAGCAATGACACTTGGCAGATATATCCGCGCGCGTCTCGACTTCGACCTATGCAAGACTCGCCTCAACCACCGATAGCGCGAGATAAGCTCTTAAAATCCAAGGTCGCGATTACCTTCAAGGAAGGATCGATTTAATCTCTTCGAATACTCTTGATTATCTTTTTCGGAAGTTTGATCCTCCCGAGTCTTCGGGGCTCTATTGAAGAAGTCACGCTCGCTCGAAATGAAACAGCATAAAAGCAATATTTTAATATTAATTATCAATCATGTTAATTATCTCGCATTTTTATAAGAAATAAGCGATGGAAGGATCTTGATTAAGAATGAAAAATTTTCGGCCGAGAACGCTGATACTAATTAGGCTTAGGTTTGGTTAAAGCCTATAAAATTAATTGCAGAGTTCAAAATGAAATACTGCTGATCAATTTATGGTATTATTAAAGTTGGTAGCATGAAACATGCGTAATATTATCTTCGTAGAAATCTGACAGAAAATTTAAAAATTAATGCTGTTGAGAGATTTCGTAATCGACTCTTTTAACAATTCTTAGGCTTCTTCGGCTTACGAATCTCTCTCTCTCTATCTGATTACAGGTGATACTCGTCAAATGGAACGAACCCTATCAAAAACTAGCTTCGTGCGACAGTTCGGGTGTAATCTTCGTTTGGATCAAATACGACGGACGATGGAGTATAGAATTAATCAACGACAGAAGCACACCTGTTACGCATTTTTCTTGGTCCCACGACGGTCGCATGGCTCTTATATGTTACAGGGTAAATTATAATATTTGTTGCGTCGAGTTTACGAAACGATAACCGTGATTTTTTTCTTACGAATTGTATAATCTCACAGAAATATATATACTTTAAAAAAATATTACAGAATTATGTCAATGTAATTCTACATACTTTTTTTAAAGTATATTCATTCGTAAATTCACTCCCTTACTTGAACGCGCGATACTTTACACGACACTCCCATACTTGAAGGATATTAATATAAAACAAATCTTATAATAAGATTTTAAAAACTATTAACCGCCTGGATTTGGCTTTCTCTTAAGGATAAACCTTCCAGATACTGAGCCCTCCCACGTCAAGGTATATCTGTTAGAAGACAAAAATAAATACTTTATACAACAAGTGCATCAACCAAAATTATTCGCCGTGAAATTTATTAAGATTGATTAAAAGTATTTCTTTCTCTCGAGATATCAAATGTATATTTATATATATACATATATAATAAAAACAGAATAATCTCTGTTTTCGTTAAATAAATCGACTCTGATAAATCTAAAGTTATTTATTTTATATTATCGATGTAAAATATCGGCATTCAGTTCAAAGCGTTCCATTCAATGTGTTGAGACCCGCTCTCTTTAAGACTTCAGAGGTTTATGTATTTATTTACGATTTCTCGTCGTAAACGCGCCGCACACGTTTCTACGGAGTATCAGCTGCGGAGAATGCAATGTTTTATTACAGGATGGTTTCGTACTGGTTGGGAGTGTCGCCGGTCAAAGATATTGGTCGTCGATGCTCAACGACAAAGCGACGATAACATGCGGCATTTGGACTCCGGACGATCAGCAGGTTGGAGAAAAAAATATTAATCTCATATTTTTTGCGTGATTTTTTAATTTATCACGAACGTTGTAATTGATGAAAAAAAAAAAAGCAATCGACGTCTATAATATTCGCGCGTTTTCATCGAAGATTAGAATACAATAGCGAAGATTAGGATACACGAGCGTTTGAATCTCGTACGCGGAATACGATATATCCTTCCCCAATAGAGGCATTCTTGCGATTTTAGCGCAATATTACACTCAATCATTTTTGACAGCAGCCCAGTAGCGAGTTAAAAGCTTTTTCTAGATAGGATACCGATAAAAGAAAAATAAGATAACATTATTTACCTTTCCTCTGTCATGTACAACAAAAGGTCTATTTCGGGACCACCGCGGGCCAATTAATCGTTATGGACGTTCACGGGGCTATGGTGTCGGAGGTACAATTGGCGGCCGGTGTCACGTCGATGGCGTGGAGCGCCGAGAAGTTCACTATGGAGGAAGACGAGACGTGTGATCGATCTCAGAAAGGTATCAATCGCGATTTTTAGAGATTCGAGATTTGCCGATTCTCGTGCTCGAAAAAAAAAAAGATACTAGTCGAAAGAAATTGACGCACACGTTTGTCGTGATGTATGTGTAAGCGCAGATGATCGGAATTACGTCTTAGCCGTTTGCCTCGCTGACGGCAACATCGTCATGTTACGATCGTTCGACGATGTGTCGCCCATCACGATACGCAGCAATCTGAAGCCGCCTTTGCACGCCGAGTGGAGCAACTCTAGGAAACTGCTCGCTATCGCGGGCACAAGGGAGTCGGAACATCTTCATCCGGGAAGTCCACAAGAGTACACGAATCTGCTCAAGTTCTACTCGGTCAATGGCACTCTCGTATACACGACTGAGATTCCGTACGCGCAAGTATGTTTAAAAGAATGCTTGTCTCTCTCTCTTTTTCTATCTATCTAAAATCGACGCTCTCTATACGACACTAAATAATTTATATTTATGATTTTCTTCTCACAATTTCACGCGCGCTTCAGTGCCCTGTATCGGCATTGACATGGGGTCACAACGACAGGCGACTCTTCGTAGCGACAGGGGCGCGCGTCCACGCCGCTTGGGTCTCCAGGTGATCATCTCTTATTTCGATGTAATCGCGTTTTCACGAATGCAGATTCTTAATACGAGTGACACTTGGAAAATTTCACCAAAGTGATGATGCACGGGCTGATAATCAAGTGGGTATTGTTCCTTATAGGAGAGTGGGCTCGCTACAGCTGTTGTCGAGGCTAGCAGTGAGAGCGGCTCTCACGAGGGAATCCAATGTTCAACAGCTTCCATTACCGCCACGATTGAGAGCTTCCGTGGCCGCCCTGTTCGCTAACACGATACGGTAAAAAAGAGAGCTTTCGCGAAATTCTTTGGCTGTCATAAGACAAACTATCAATCGACAAAGAAGAGACGTTACACGTATAAATTTCGCATTTTTCACGCGCTTTTTCAGATGTTTAGTGCCAGAACCGAGGGAACTGCGACGCTTCGTGTCGAGACCACCGCCCGGAGGTAGCCGATTGCATTGCACCATGCTCAGACACGCCATCGAGCCCGTGCCATATTACACACTCTATCTGGAATACCTAGGCGGTCTCGTGCCACTCCTCAAAGGTAGACGAACTAGCAAGATCCGACCCGAGTTTGTGATATTTGATCCACAGAACCAGGAGACTCTGCAAGTGTTGGACGACATGTCGCAATGTCCGTCGTATAGTGACGGCTCGGATACCGAGAAGGACACTGCGGATTTATGCGGATCGCCTCGGTACCGGAAGAAGAACAGAAAGAAGCGGGACGAGAGGCCGAGTGACGAAGCAACGGAACGAGAGGAGAAGCCGAATGATCTCGCATATGTAGATACTTTGCCGGAGGTAATACAATATTCCTTCTCGAATTCATATTAAGTAGTATAAAACACGGCGTTTAAACATTATAAGAGTATTTCTTTTCGCAGCACGCGAGACTAGTCGAGGTAACCTCGAATATCTGGGGCACGAAATTCAAGTTTCACGGCTTGGCGGACTCCATTCCCGCGAACCTAGGTCAAGTGACTTATCGCACGTCATTGCTGCATTTGCAACCCAGACAAATGACGCTCGTGATGACGGAGCTCCGAGACGATCTACCTGCAGGTAATTCCATCTAGCCGCGTGAATTTGAATTTTCCTTTTTATCCAAAAGCTTATCACGATACAATTGTCGCAATAGGTCCGGATCCGACCTTCAATCCGAATCTATTCTCCGAGGACGAAGAGGAGTCGTATCAGGAATCGAGTTCGCGAGCTACCCCGGAGGCACAACCACCGCCAATCGCGCCAATGACACCTCGCAACGCTCGTTTGAATCATCCGAGTCGACCCAAGTCGCAGATGTCGAATCAATTCCTGGCGACGGAGACGTTGCCGACGTCGTTGGGGAAGATCGAGAGCTATGAGAGCGAGTACGTAGTGCCGTATGTAGATTTGCAGGACATGGGTAATCTGTACGAGAATATTAGAAACGCCCCTACCAACACGTATCGTACGCCACCGAGACACAATCCGCCGCGATGCTGCGACGTGCCGACTCTACAATCACCGAAAAATGCAGTCGCACCCACGCAGACATTGATAGCGACGTCGAATGCGGGCGCCGATTACGCCAACAGTATTCAGAGGATGAAAAATGTTCTCGCGGACGTTCAGCAGGCCGGCGTGGCGACGAAGAAGGAGCTCGAGAACAACAAGCTTAATCAAATCGCGTCGGACGATAAGCCATGCCTGATGTCGAGCGCTTGTCCAGCGAGCATCATTTCCATGCAAAACGGCCAGGCTGCCGAAGCGTCGAGCAGTCGATACTCGATCACCCAAAATGCAGTTACAAACGGCCTCGAGAATGTCGATTGCACCCCGGCCGTATACTTGAACGGTCTAAATAATATGGCGTGCGCGAGCAACGTTTTGCCGCACGCCGTCCATCAAACCGCGATGTCGCAGAGCGCTCACAGTTTTGTACATAGTAAGAATAATCAAAATTCCGGGGCGAGTTTCAATGCGACGTCTTCGAATAACAACGGCTCTTCTCAGATCGGACAAGCCGCGGGTCTACTCGTCGGTAAAAACGGCATACATGGGATAGTATCACCCGCGTGTTCCTATCAATTCCCGGAGAACATCGAACAGTGCTTCGGATCGTCGTGCTCCCAATGTTTCGCAAAGCAGAAGGATCCCAAGTGTCACGTGTGTTACGGCAAGACGAATGCCGGACCGCCGGGTGTCGTTAAACTCGACGAGGATCTGATGCGATTCAGCGACGAGGATATCAGTTGCGGCGATACGGGAATATCGCGGGCCGTTCATAGAACCTCGACGGTGATCAGCATCGGTCCGATGTGCTCCAACGACTCAATAGTTAGGAGTTGCAGCGTCGGTTATCTGGATCTGGTGGATGCTCAATTAGTGCCGTGCGACGTGGCATTGCGAATGCTGCGGAGAGACGCACCGAACAAGAGACTGGTATTGGTATCGCGTAAAACGAAACGGCGAAAGAGGAACAAGCCTCATTCACAACTCGATACAAGCCAGCCGAGCTCAAAGCCACCTAGATTACGCAATTGCGGCAAGTCCAAGAGTCTAGATTCTAGTGATATCTTTCCGAGCAACGAGCAAATAGCCTCCCCGCCGCAATTGCCGGAACATGTGGAGGAGACGACGGGGGTAGTGAATAATTCCGAGGTCGTCGAAGACAGTTCAGTTAAATGCGACGAATCGGAACCGCCGAAAGATGCAACGTGCGAGAACGTCGACAAACTTGAGGAGAACAACGGATATGTCATTCACGAGACTCATATCGGAGAGAAGCCGAACCGACCGCAAGTTGCCGTGTCACCCGTCAAGTGAGTATAATCGATTCGAAAAATTTGTATCGTATTATTTTTCGATAAGAGAAAAACTCCCATTTTCACATGCAATTCAAATAGTAAAAAAGCTAATTGTGTTTTAGAGGATCGAGCCCGAGTGGATCGTTCGTCTCGTCGCTCGATGGTCTCGCCGCGAGACTTCGAGATTTCGACGACAGTCATTCCTTGCCACCTCCTTCTCCTCGGCCATCATCGAGGTAGTTATATCCTATCACCGATACGTGCGTGCGCGAATCAACTTGATTTATAATCGCTTGGTGAACACAGATTGCCGAGGAGTTCGCCGAGTAGTCCAGCACCGTCTAAGAAAGGCAAGAGACCGGCGTCGGCTTCTCCGATCCGTAGAAGGCTATTGTCAAGTCCGTTGCTGAGCAGAAGGATGCGAAAGAACCGTGGCGAAAGCTCGGACGAGGAAGGTCTTCTCCAGGATGATTCCTCGTCGACGACGAGTTATCGGAATTTAGAAACATTCCAGAAGGCTCAATTACGTCAGAAGGTTTGTATTGCAAATATCTTTGGCTTCCAAGAAAAATATGTTTCTATGAGCACAGTGTACTGAACCGGAAAAAGCGCGCGGGTAAACGATATTGAGATGTAGACGTTATATCTACAGCTCAAGCAAAGAGGAGTAGGAATCTCCAAGCCGGAAGCGATAAGGCGCGATGCACAACTGGTGATGCACAATAAAGCGCCCATGTGGAACGAATCCAGCCAAGTGTATCAGCTCGATTTCGGCGGCAGAGTGACTCAGGAAAGCGCCAAGAACTTTCAAATCGAGTTCAGAGGTAGACAGGTAAGGACGTACCTTCCCAAGAGGTCTTTCAAGATTAAATCGCAAAATATTTTTGTGTGTCATTTTATTTTAGTCTTTCAAGATAAGATCAAGGTAAAATATTTCTGTGTCAATTTTTTTTTCAGGTAATGCAATTCGGAAGAATAGACGGCAACGCGTACACGTTGGATTTCCAATATCCGTTCAGCGCTTTGCAAGCATTCGCCGTCGCTCTGGCGAACGTCACGCAACGACTTAAGTAACTATCGCTCTGCGACACGTTTAAACTGTACGATGGAAAAAAAAAAGCTGCGAAACACGTGTCTGAGAGCGCATTAAAAATTCGCGAGAGTTCGATCCTTAAGAATAAAAGATCTCGCGCGAGGCCTTTAAAATTGTCGAGATCACGGAGTGATTCCGTACACCAACTGTCCGAGGTAACGTATCGACGGACGTATATGTCGAGACGATAATGGTCAAGCGAGTAATTTCTGACTCGCACCGTCGATTTTATCATGGTGAAAGGGATCGTGTAGTCAGGACGAGAAGATCGTCAACCGACGCGTGGACGAATTGTATGTTTCGAGGACGATGCGCAGTAAAGAAGATATTAATTTTCGCGAGTGCAGTTGCGAGCGATTTGAATTTGAGTGGAACACAAAGATTTTGTGTCGGCAGCTATGTTTTGTTGAATGCTTCTTCGTCGTACCGTCCAAAATATTTCGTTTCTCCCAACTTCGAGCGCTCATTTCGTATAGTTTATGCGACACGTTGGAGTCTAGTGACGCTGTTGACGGTTTACCTTGTTCATTTTTTCCGAGTGTGTGAATTCGAATTTTATATAAATATATATAAATATATATTATATATTGACAGATTCTCGCACGCGCACAGGCGAGTGTTTCATGTTGTTCAATTAAATGTTTCTTAACGCGTATGGTAAAACTAACGATAATAATAGTAACGCTAATAATAATAACGATAAGAGTAACGATTGTAACGTAACGTTTGACGTCCGGCCTGTCTTCGCCATTAATGAGATAACGGGGCAGACTAATCCTAAGGAGAGAGCGAGATATCGAAAGATCAGAGCGAAAGTATGCACCGAGTGTATATACGCGAATGTTTATGCAACGCGAAATAAATCGTCTGTATCTACCATCGAAGTCGCACAGTCACATATGATGCGTATCGTTTCGTCGGCAAAAAATTCGCCGAGCACGCAAATATTCCGACGAATGTACAGGGATCAAGAAGATTCCCCCTCGCAAATCTGCTCGATCCGCGCGATACAGAATTCTTTCTCGATGCTCCTCTTCGCCGCTCTTAATCGTCCGGATCTTAAATCACGTAACACGTCTTCGCACAAGATCATATTTTCTCACACCCGCAGCATCGAGCGTTACGGTAATTCGGAGCGTCGCTGCTTCGTTAATTAACGGCGTTAATCCGGATTCAGATGCCTTTTTTTACGGCGCGAGTCGCACGTTTCGAATCTACATCCAGCATCCAGCATCCGAATTCGAGACGAATGCCATCCATTAGCGACAGCGTATAGTTTTAGAAATTTTCGCCTGACATTCGCACTGATCGTCGAAATGCTGAACGATCGATCGATCGATCGATCGATCGGTTCTCTAGTCGTCCCTACATATTACTCCACACTCTCATTCGTAATCTACATCAAGTAATCGTAACGTCGTGACGAGAATTGCGAGCTCGTGCAGCGAAGCGGATGATTCGAAAAGTTTAATCACGAAGATCTATCAAATATATGTATTTATACATTATATTGGAGGAAAATGAGAGAATTTTTTTTTCCTACACTTGTCAGATATTTAAATCATATATTAGTTCGCGAATTTCTCGTAACGACGGAACGAAGGATATTTTATATTCGCGAGTACGGATTTCTCTCTCATTCAGCGCACGCGTTTTGCATTTAATAGAAAGTTACCCCCTTAATACAATTACACCGGGATGATATAAAGTTACTCGCGTCTATACATATATACACACTCCGCTAACTTTTGAATACCATTGAATAAGAGCTTGACAACAAGCACATGGATACTTTCTCGAATAAAGCGGGGAGGAGAGGGAGGGGGGGGGGAGAGATATGAAAGGAGACGTTTGTTTAAATGAAATCTCAGATGTGTATTCAGAAGTTGGAACGTGCGCGCGACTGGAGGATAATTCTGTACCGTTCGCCGTGTGTCACCAACATCGTTTAAACCCCTCATCTCGCGTCATCCGATTCTGATCGAACATATCTCAATTGTTGTATAAAAATATCGTATCCTACCGCTCAGCCGAGCAAAGCGGATTTAAGTCACGCGGAGCAAACGGATATAATGTTACGTCATCGTGTGTTTTAAGGCCTCCCGAAAAATGGTACATTGAATTTACGCGAGTAGTAATTTCATGCGAGAGTTACGAGTATGTGCGAATAAATCGCGCATTTACGCATTTTCCGCACGCAATATCCGGATATTCGAATAAAGATGCCGCATAAACGCGTAAATTCGTGAATCCTTGTATAAGATATTGCATAACGCGAAGACGATTTTTCTAGACAAATAATCGATGCTGTGATTATCCGTACACATGAAGTAAAATAAAATACGCGTTATACTTCTCTTTCGTAATCTTCGCGTGACGCTTCAACGCCGGTAAAAAATAGAGTGCCTACATTTGCATTTGATCGAAATCGCCTATTTAACAAACGAGATTAATACTCGACATCGAGCCTCATAAGATTACAGGACGTAATAACTCGAATGCCCCCGTCATCTTGGATAAAAGAGGCTTTGTTATATTCTCACGCGTATTCCACGTATATATTTGGGGCACATTTAGGCCACGCATTTTCCAAGAATGTAAGAAAAGGCGCGACACGATCAGAATTCGCGTAACTGCGCAAAGTGGATTTCTACTGCGATTCCCGATTTGTCTCATTCATGTTTCGCGACAGGCGAACACTTAACACGTGACTGAACTCCAAAATGTTCGGCCTAGCTAAAAGTTGTAATACGTTAACCTTTTGATGCTTCGTTTCTCTCTCCTTGTCTTAATGCTAGCGTACTTAAGGAAAAAAAAAAAAGAAAAGAAACGCTATATGTAAATTTTACGACTGAATATATCATAAGGAAAAAACGACTTTACCCATTGTATCCGATTGAAAACGCGGTTTTTCTCGTACGGATGACGTATATTGTTAATTCAGTTCTTGCCTTAGTGCTATAATGATAATTCTGTATATGTGCAATGTAATTTTGTTACTGAATACATTAGCGCGAGACTATTTGTAAATAAAAGAAGAAATGCTACGCGTAAAAACGTAGATATACATATGATACATATGATTTATGCTTCCTCTACTAATGATTAAATTTCTTTATCCATCACACATTGCGTAGTTAAAAAAGAATAACTTTTTGTTTGAATACAAAAAAAAAAGAATAATCACTTTCTGTAATTTTTTAACGTCGGAATGCACGATACCGATTTCCAAGTTGTTCCATTGCGTTAACATGGTGGAAAATTTGCAATTAAGGTTGCAAAAAAATTATTATAATAAATTTTATCGTGTTATAACTATGATGTATGATGTATAATGTGTAAGAAGAACTTTTTTACAATCAAGATAAAGTGTGTTGTTAGGACTTTTCGTCCTCAAAAGAAATTTATTGTGTCGAGTATAATTAATAGAATTTTCATAGTTTTCATAGCGTCTATTACGGAAAAGTTAAGGATTAGATTATGTTTATTTAATCTTAAGGATGTTTTTGGTCACTGAATGCGAATTAAAAATGTACAATAAATATACAAAAATATACAAATAGATGTATATATAAAAAGTTAAATGTTGCGTATATATATATATATATATTCAAAATTCTAATATTTTTAATTTTGACATCTGTCATATTGATTCTGCCAATTTTAATTTTTCAGCTTTGACATCACGCTCTCATATTCAGCGATTTAAAAGAAAAAATCTGTAAATTTGAATAAACATAATTGAAAACTATAATTTGATTAATCTTAACAATCTAATTCGCAATACACTTTTCCACGATAGATCCTATATTTAACATGAATATTTTATTAATGATATAACAAATTCTCTCTCTTTCCTTTTGAAAGAGGGCTCTGAAATGCATAAGATAATTACACAAGATAATTGCACAAGATAATTAATATTGATGAAGCTGGGATCGTATTTATCAGCGTCAAAAAAAAGCTACAAGAAATGTTTATTTCTTTCTTTTGTGTTTTTTTATTGTACTGTGTCATGTATTACCTCCAATGACAAAAGCAATATTTTTGTAAGACATGCTTACAAGATATCTTACAAGCATTCACGAAGAACTCTGCAAATAAAAACAAATACTCGAGATAAAACCGGTTTCGCATATGCTATGTCATCGTATAAATCTGTTTTACTTTTGAAGTATCGCTTTGTCACGTACTCGTTAAATTTATACTCGGTATCAATTTCGTAATATCTCATTCACGGCGATGACCTTTTCTATATTTGTCGAATATATATATATCATGTCTTTCCCATATTATATTATTTCAATATTTCTCTGTAAGAAAATCTACTTTTCTCGACTATATATATATATATATATATATATATATATATATTGCCGAGAGGGCAGCAGATACCAGAGTCTCTTTCAATTGCGGACTCTCCGTCAGAGAACTATAAGCTATCTCGTATCTCGTAGACGTCTAATCGGCGTTGGATGGTCGAGTTTAGATAAGCATTGTTCTCGTTCAACAACATCGGTCAATACGTGATATGAAAACATAGACAGTGCCGAGTCATTCTATTTGGAAACCTTTGTGCTATTAATAATAATCGATTGCAAATACAGGTAAGTGTAAAATATTATTTAAGTGATTTCAGTCTTGGATCATATGCTCCCTCTTTTCATTCCAATGTGATATAAAAGTCTGAATGAATCAGTGACAGATCTCATATTGTACAATCAACATGTGTATGCGTGACATATACAGTGTACATAATTATATATATTGATATAGTTTTAATAGAATATATATATATATTTTTTTAAGGAAAAATGCGTTTCCTCTATGTGGATGCTATACCAGGAATTGTAAATAAGGTGTTTCAAAATAAGGAACCATGGCAGATAGTAACAATGACAAGTACAGCTACACTTGCTACAGTATGGTTGTGGAACTTCATCTTCTATCAAGATAAAAGTAGTTATTATAAAATATTAAATATATATATATATATATTTTGTGTGTTATCATTAGTTTTACAAAACTCATTATGTATTTTGATAATGCATATGTCGTAGATCTCTTGGAACGTGGCAAGAAACAGCTGTTCAAGCTAGCTCGTTATATCCCCTCTATCCGTGATAGAATAAATACAGAACTAGTTAATATTAACAATAATTTTGAAAAAGATGCTGTACGTAGACTCAAAGAAACTTCGTTTATTGTGCATCTTCCTGAAAAAGGACTAAATAGTGAAGAAATATTAAATTTAGTAAAGCAGAGCATTCATTTGGGTAAGCTAAACTAACTTTCTCTTAATATATCTTGTCGATACAATACTTTAATTCAATTTTTGATTGAATTTTTTTCTAGGTGATTATGATTGGCAAGGGGGTCGTGTATCTGGTGCAGTTTATAGAATTAACAATGAACTTAGAGAGCTGATGGGAGAGGTGTATACAATTGCATCGTACACTAACCCGTTGCATCCAGATATATTCCCTGGAATTTGTAAAATGGAAGCGGAGGTTGTTAGAATAGCCTCCCACTTGTTCCATGGAGATGAAGAAACTTGTGGAACTGCAAGTAGCTTTTCTTATTATTTTTAAAATTGTAAAAATTGTACAGATTAGGAAGGGAGAGGAATAAAAAGAATAAGTATACATACAATGTAATATTTTATCTCTCATTAACATTTTTAGATGACTACAGGTGGTACAGAATCGATTTTATTAGCGTGTAAAGCATTTAGAGATTATGCTCGTGAAGTCAAAGGCATCAAGAATCCGGAAATAGTGATGCCGGTTACTGCTCACGCAGCATTTGATAAAGCTGCACAGTTTTTAAATATAAAAATACGTGCTGTACCTGTCCATCCGGATAGTTTTACAGCTTCTATCCAACACATGAGAAAGTCAATTACGAAAAATACAATATTGGTAAGGCACAACATGATGTAATCGTATAAACTTATTTCACAAATCATATTATTAAAGTTTATATATTTTTGATAGTTGGTAGGATCTGCACCCAATTTTCCCTACGGAACAATGGATAACATCGAAGAAATTTCTGAATTAGGTGTGAAATATAATATCCCTGTTCATGTAGATGCCTGTCTAGGTGGTTTTCTCACTTGTTTCATGCCTGATGCTGGATATGACGTACCATTGTCTGACTTTAGATTAGCTGGTGTTACCAGCTTATCAGCTGATACTCACAAAGTATTGTCTGTTTTATATTACCAAGTGATAATGAAATTTATACATAAATTAAAGCACGCAGAGAACATATGTAATAATATTTTTTAGTATGGGTATGCGCCAAAAGGATCTTCGATAATTTTATATCGAAACAAAATATATCGACACTATCAGTATACGATAACAACAGATTGGCCTGGTGGCATTTATGGTTCCCCAACGATAAACGGTTCCCGAGCTGGTGGCATTATCGCCTCTTGCTGGGCCACATTAATGTTTTTTGGATACAATGATTATGTGGAATCAACAAAAAAAATTATAGGAACTACAAAATATATTGAAAAAAAGTATGCGCATCTAGGGAATATTATACTACTATTAATTTAAGGCATATCAGTGTTACAGTGTTACAATGATTCTTTTAAAAATTCTTTTTTGTTTATAGTTTGAGGGAAATGGATGGAATTTTTATCTTTGGTACACCAGCCACATCTGTTATTGCAATAGGCTCCCATAAATTTCACATTTATCGACTATCGGAAGCTCTTAGTGCCAGAGGTTGGAATTTGAACATACTACAATTTCCTTGCGGTATACATATATGTATTACATATATGCACACTCAACCAGGAGTGGCTGATCAATTCTTAAATGACATTAAGTCCGAACTGAACACGATTTTGGAAACCGAAAATGTTTTGGTAGAAGGAAAGGTAATATTTAGTAAAATTTAATTTATCAACGGTTTTTTTTTATGAGATGCTGATTGTATCATCTAATATTTTTCAGTTGGCAATGTATGGAATGAGTCAAAGCATTCCGGATAGAAGTGTGGTCGGTGATTTCACAAGATGTTTTTTGGATTCAATGTATTATACCAAAGAAGACGAAACATGTCAATGATCTTATAAGGATATTGATAACTTTTATACATTATTTCAATGAAAATATAAAATACATACTTTTCTTATGTTATGAATTAAAAAATAAATTTCAAAAATATTTTCTATAATTATTCTTTCAGTGGAAATTCGTGCAAATATTTTTATAATATATTATATAATAAATCGAAAAAAAATACAATATAATATCATATATCTAGTATCGGTATGTTTATATAAAGAAAGAAATATTTTATATAAGTATTATTTTTTTATTTTTATCGTGAAATATAAATAATACGTGTAGATTTTACATGGATGCTATTATTTCCTTTTCTGTATTGGTCTATTTGATTGTACTGATTTACTTCTTTAATTCGATTGCATTAAGAAAATTGCGACTGTTTTAAGACTGTTTAACGCGTAATCACGTTGAGAGAATAATGAAAGATATAAGATAGTAACAGAGCGCAGTCAAATCATTCTCATTCTTAATGAGAGTTTTTTGAAAAATTCATTAAATATATAGCACAAATATATACGACATTTTAGAATTATATTTTCTTTACCAATTTTTTGTTCAATATGAAAATTTGATAGAAAGCAATTTTTTTTACAATGACTGGTTAATATATATAGAAAAGAATTCACGAGATTTAATTTTATTTATTATTTGCTTTCACATGCATCAGTTTATTTTTCATTTTCAGAATATTTTGAATAAATTATTGTTATTATCAAGTCTGATTATATATCGCGTTTTTGTAAATTTAATATAATTACTCGTGACCAGTTAGGGCATCGGATAAATGGAACGCCGCATACTTGAGAGATATCGATATGCTTCGGTATGAGAAATATTTTATCGTATGCACGAAAGTAGTTATGAGACCAAATGCCAACGCGATCTCGCCGGATATCGCGATCATTTATATCTATATTGAATGTTCTCGCGCGAATGCTCTAGATGAAATAAAATTTGATCACACATTTCCGGAGCGATTGGTCAAGCGCAAAGCTAAAAATGTATATCATATGTGTGTAAATTGCCATTGTAATAATTCAAAACTAAATTGCAGGATATGTCATATTGTGACGTGATCCTCAATACTCAGCATATTTGAATTTAAATTTGTCAAAAGCAATTATATGTGTCTATATAAAATACAAATCGATATAACAAAATATTACAAAGGCTAATAAGCAAGCGAGTTGTTTATTGACCTTTGACATATTCTCTCCAACGTAGCGAATTAAAGTAATAAATGGCGAATCAAATTATTTTGATGTACATTTTATGTATCCTTCTGATAAATAATATTTTTCACACATGACTTATATTACGGAAATAACAAATACGCAATATTCACGGAGTCTATTTTATAACGGAATAACGACTCTCCCTTGGTAAAGTCGGACTAACGCTTCTCTTTTTGATGTCCGAACAATCTAGAATAATACCGATATCTATATATAACTTTATGTCCGGATGCAAAATAAAAGAAGAGAAAATTCATATGTTACGGGAAGCTCGTATGTCACATCGGGGCTAAAGATGAGGTTTTCCCGCGCGTGTCCGATCGCCACAGAATCAGAAACGGATGACTCGAATAATGGAGCGTGTAATTGATTCAATTAAAACGAGTTTGACGTAAAAAGACTTATCGAAAAATGTCTTGCCTTGTTTTACTTGTCAGCGGATTTATCGAAGCATCAATTCCGTCTTCTTTTATATTTTCGTCAATTTTGCACGAAGCTGCGGCATAAATGTGCAAAAGTTTTCTACAATCTGGCGATTATTTAAAAATTACTACATCCGCAAACAGATGCAATTGACGTTTTAGGAGTCGTTGGAAAAATTGAACGTTGAATCTTATCTCGTATTGTTTAAATTTGGAATTGACTTATGATTGTTACGCTTCATTAACGAGAGCTGTTCCCATAATTAAAATTAATTGGTTGAAATTTAGTTCAGTTTCAGTTTTATTTCTCTCTTCTTCATGGAGAGATATAATACGAGAAGCAAGAATGCCCAAGCAAAAATGAAGAATTAAATATGCGGAAGTAACAAGCTGTGCTCTATAGATAGATATGTAGGAAGGTAGATAGATACATATACGTAATCGTATTAATTATGCATGATTAAATCCTAACGGCTTAACAAGAGCACAACTTTTTCAATTAAAATTGTGCATAAATAATGCAAATGATAAACAGTTAATCGAATGAATCGTGTTCGTATACGCTTGCAATCATTTTCTAGCGTATATTGCGCCATATATTCCGAGATTTAACCAATGATTCTCGAATACGAGATAAAAACTCGATAATTTTCAATGAGATTCTCTGGCGTGTTTCAATACATAATATCTATTAATTTTGTCGAATAACGTTTTTTTTTTTAAATATTAAATAATAGCGTGTACTTGTATATATTGCACACATTAATAATCAGATTTAGTCAAAGAATGAATGGCCATTCATATATCTCTACTTGTCCTCATTTTTTTTTTTTTTTTCATTTTCCTTGTATGAGATGTGTGCTCGCGCGTCGCGTCATTTCAATATCACACCCGCTCGTAATTGGCTGAACGTTCATTCGGTCAAAGCGACGATTGCATAAGCGCTGTATGCATAAGTAATTGAAAATATTCCAATCATTGAGTTTGCGACGCGTCGCGACCGATATTAATCCCGATCGTATATTTTTTTCTTCGCCAATTCGATTATCCGTGTAATTAGAGCATACGACTGTAACTACAAAAAAGTATTGTATCACAGATACACGACACACAGCGCTGCATGAGATATGTCTCGTCACACGTGTGAATCTGCCATTTGAGTTAAAAAAATTTATAAAAAAAAATAGATATTATACATTTATAGCATTGCGTGTAACACAAAAAAAAATAATATCAGAAATGAGAGAAGAGAGAGAGAGAGAGAGAGAGAGAGCGAAAAAAATAAAAAATATAAATATGAATGTTTATTTTATTTCTTCCATATTTGTGACATTTTATGCATATTTTAAATAATACATATATCAAATGTGATATTTCTCTCTCTCTCTCTCTCTCTCTCTCTCTCTCTCTCTTTTTCTTCTTATTGTATTTATTAATATTTTAGAATATTTTTGTAGATTTAAATCAACAAAAATAATTACAGACAGACATAAATATATATATATATATATGTATATTTAATACTTTTATCAAAGCGTGTTTTTATTCTCGTTATTATTATTAAGAAAACTTTTTTCATTATCCAATAGAATTAATGGACTAAAATGTCATCTATTGAGATATAATAGAATTGATGAGACTAGATAAAAATTTTTTAAATTTCCAAAAATCTTTGCAACATGAGAAAATATGGGGAGAAAGAAACATCAATTATATTTGCATCTCTAAAAACTAGATTGAAAATATATTTGATGCGCTAGTTAATGTTAAATGTCCGGTGACGAAAATTGCGCTTACAGTAACATGATGAGATAAAAGCCACATGGTCGGCTCTATTTGTTTCTATTAGATAATGGATCATTAAATACTATCGTACGTTCTGCTACATGGTACGACGACAATGTAATATTCAACGGAAATAAAATCAGTTGCATAATTTCATTACAATGTATTCTAAAAAGATTCATAGACATATATATGGTACATATACATCTACATATATAAAAAATATATATAAAAATATATATAAAATATTGTAAGGATTTTCTAAGATAATATTTGTCAAATATTTTGAAAAAATATTTAAAAAAATACTTAAAAAAGTATTGTATGTTTTAATCCACTCGTTAAAAAAAAAAAAAAAAAGTTGCAACGTACTATACACAATTCCGTTCTCATATACCTTCCATTTCCATTATACAGGCACTATATCGTAATTGCAGAGCTATAAAAAGCCGTGCTATTTCGTGAAATAATAAATCGTCATAAAACGCGCACAATTACCGTCGATTCGCGCGCATCGCGATTTTTCGCCGCAATCTACGTCAAATTTTATCGTAATTGAATTTCAATTGGATTGTATAGGGAAACGATCAGCGTGACGAATCTTGTGCAATGACTGTAACGTCAACTGAAAGAGTTGTTAATTCCAAATCCATTTTGAAATTTCAAATTTATTTTGGGATTTAACAATATGGTAAATAAAGATACGTTAAAACCCAACTGTCATTTCTCTAAAATAAAAATTCTATCTTTTTCTCGTACTCCCCCGATATAAAATCAATTTTTTTTTTTTTTTTCAAAAATACGGGTTGTGAATACAATACGTCTTTTAAATATCTTATCTGTGTTCTGCACTTTGGAATGCTAATTTAGAAAGCAAACATTTATCAAGTTTGTAATTTCAATAAAGCTCTACAACATTAATTATAAAAAGTTTCGCGTATATTGTTCGAATAGCGGATCGAAGCAGCTAGACTATAAATTAGAAGTTATTATTTTACTGACAATGAGTTATAATAGGACATTAAGAAATATTGTATATCATTTATCTCGAAGTACGATAGGGAGAATAGTTTTTGCATATATATATATATACAGGCAAAACAACTTCGATGGATAAAAACTGTTGACTGAAAGATTGATATCCCACAGTGGCCGAAAAGAGAATGAAACGCCTATGTTCAATCGACAAACTCGAGATTGAATTTCATCGTAAAATTGAGTAGCAGGTAGGAAAGGGGAAAAGTCATAAAGCCATAGTATGATTTTAATATATATGAATGGGATTGTCGTAAGCAATCAAACAACTCGTTATAAAATCAACATTGCGCATCGAATGGCCATAGATAGTTTAAAGATTAACACTTTCGCTGCCAAATCGACGCCTTTGATTTCTTACGCACAAACGTTTCGCGAATCAGTATGCTTATATCTGTCAAAAAATGAATAGTTTACTCTCGGCTACTTTATAAGGTTATTAAAAATATGAAAATAATATAAAATATTTTTAAATATTCAAATATTTAAAATTACTGTATTAATTGTAGCAGTGAAAATGTTAAATAAATATAATTTTTCTTTATTTCACACAATATTCAATATTTCAATTTGATTTGTTTACACAATATTCTATATATAAGTTTAATTTGCTAACACGGGCGTTTTCATCGGTGATATGTATTTTTTAAATTAAATTTCATTAAAAACAATTTGCCCAGAACAACAAACGAAAAATTGTTTTAAAACATTACCGGACGATCATTAAAAAACATCACAAATACGATGTAGATTTACGAATGACATTACAAATAGTAATATCTCATAATGGGAGAAAAAAAAGTCTTCAAATTCTATAATCTATCTGCATCATTTACGCATCAATTTTTTTTCCGATACAACGACAAACTTTCGGCTCTAGAACTTTAAGGATAAAATATTTCCGAAAGATTTGTATCAAAGTTTTCAGCTAAAGTGTGTTTTTCGCGCGAATAAAATTGTATAATATAATAGTAATTTAAGAACAATCTCGACATGACAGGAGGTGTCAATATTTTTATAACTTATCAAAACTGCGTTTTCAAATGCGATGGTAACTGTTTTAAGACGATCTTATTATATTGATATAAATGGATAAAGTTGTATGCGATGTTGTACAACGCAGTAAACGAACGAAAATAAATGTAGAATTAAACTTTATGTATGAAAATTGCATCTGGATAATTCTATTTATTCGTAATAATTATATATTTATATCTCAATTTAAAAATTATTATTATTTTTTTTTTTTTTCGAAATAATATGTATATATTTCAACGCAAATCGTCGGAATTTCTTTCATAAGTGTGCATTAATTTTAATGTAATAAAAAGAGAGCAATTTACTTTGACGAATATAAATTTACTATTAAATGTTCATGTTTTATATTAAAATAATATAATTAGTTTCATTATTTCAGAATTATTATCTTCATGTCAGCATGTCGAGAAATATATTGTATCTTTATATTATCTTATCTAAAATATACAATTAAAATCTATCGTGAGAATATTAAGCAAATATTGTATAATCTTTCCGTAATTCGCAATCTTCAATATTTGAATCTGCAGTTTGATCAGTTAGTCAACTCGAGCACTTCCGATTATTGCAATAGTAATATTCGTTTTCATCGATCGCTCGGAGAATGCGAGATTGAAAATACTTCCGGAGGGTTGAGAGAGTGCAAAATTCAAAGTAATTATTCTAGGTTTATCGCTCAAAAATTAAGATACATTAATGTGACATAAATTTACGTCACATTGCGAGCAATGATATTTCAATAAAATATAAAAAAAGCTTTCTGAATTTTATCATCCATTTTCACTTATACGCACTAACTTGGTTCGACATATGTCAGCTTCGGAGCTTCAAAGACAGCATTTCCAACAGATTAGTGAAAGAAGAAATACGCGGATATAAGATTGTACTCGATCGCGCGGATTACGATACCCCGCGCTTTTCCACATCGAGAGGCCTCGTCGTGACGCAAACAATCTTCGACGGTGGACCCAGATTCGGGCGATGGGCCGCGATAGGTCGGCGTCTGGAGTACGCGCTCTGGCTGTGCCGGCGTCGCGAGGCGAGTGCCGCGAGACGGCCGGCCAGTATCGTGGAGGCGCGCGACCCGTTGCGATCGTCCAACCCTTAAAATCCCGCTCGTCTGCCGACGTCGCACCGTCGCGCGTGTACGTACACACGCTTTCACACGAACGAACAAAGAACGCGTGCAAGGGATACTTTCAAGGATACGGGGGATCCACCCACCTTCCCTCGATAGTTTGATTCTCGGTGAGTTTTCAATTCTTTTCGAGTGTCGCGCGTTCTACCCTTGCGATGCGAGGGTGCAAAGGTGGAGAACGTCTACCGAGAGATCGGCCGTGGCGCGGCTGGACACAAATCTCACTTTCCCCCCCCCCCCACCCTCTTACTTAGTGCTAGACTAGCGTCCATTAGCGACTGAAGGAAGTACTTAATTTTCGAAATCGAGGCTTTTATCGTGCCAAGGAAAAGAAAGAGAATATCGGTTAACATAAAGCTATGCGTCGAGGGTTGCGTTTAATGGTGCCTAGGGTTGCACGAGACTCAAGACAAGACAATATTCGCAAAAATATTGTATTGGTCTTGAAAATTTTAATCTTGTCTTGGTCTTGAGAGGATTTTTGTATCAAAGATCTTGTCTTGTCTTGCCTTGATTTTTATTAACAGTCTTTATTTAACACTAAATTATTTGTCAGCTTGATAAAAAACAGAAAATATTCTTAACTGATTTCTTCTGTTATCCGAAGCGCCGAGCACGATTTTCGTTTCTTCTTTACCGCGTATGCTCACGTCTCGATTGTGCAGACGAAGTCTAAAAACGAAAACCAAGTTCTTCCGCTGAACATGCAAACATTTCCGAAAGTGATAATGAAAGTTTGGAAGTAAGTGCAGTTAAACAATGCGCATAGAAAACTTATTTTAAGTATGAAACAAGAAACAATGAAAAAATCGGCGTATGTTTATTATGTCGAAAAGAAAATGTGACTAAAGAAATAAAAATGAAAAATAGTAACGCTACTGGATTAAAAAAAACATTTGGAGAAAGATCATAAAAAAGCATATGAAGATTTATTTGGATTAAAAGCAATGAGAAATAAAATATTGTCAGAAAAACAAAAAGCGATAGATATATTTTTAAACGTAAGTATTGAAATTAAACTTTATAAATTAAGTAATATAAAGTAATTAATTTGCGCTATTTTTATGTCACATTAAAGTGTGTAATGATAATGATGCGCAGGCTCTTTAAATTTAAATTTTTTAAAGTTTTTAAATTTATAAATGTTTTTATTTACTAACAATAAATAAAACTTTTTGTCTTTCTCGCCTATTTCCATATTAATTAAAATCTCCGTTCAGAGATAGGGAACAATTAGATAACTTTTTTTTAAAAATCAAGACTTCTCGATAGGATCAAGAATCTTGATAATTTGTTTTGGTATTGTCTTGATAATTAATTTAAAATCTTGTCTTGATCTTGTCTTGAAATTCAAGACAAGATCAAGACAAGACCAGAACTAGTCTTGGTATCTCGTGCAACCCTAAATGGTGCTATAAAAAAAGAATGCACGGAGAGAAAAGAACGGTCTTTTAATAAGTTTTACGTTTATATACACATATACGTCCGATATATTATCTCTCTTTTCTAATGGCCAGGCTTGCAGCAACGCTTTTCGCAATAAATGTCTTTCCGGAAGTGATATACGGAACTTACTCCAAAACTCTTGGCAAAGAATTGCGAATCACGTGAAAAATAACGGTCGTTATCACTTTCGCGATGCAGTATCTTTCAGTTTATATCTTGGATCGTTACTAACTTGGAAATACAACAAGAATTTACTCATCTCGTCGGGGAAGTCTGTACAGAATTTCTTCGTCTTATGTCACACAAATGAGCAAATAAAAATATAAGCAAGCAAAGCAATTGTACGCGAATCAAATAATTTTATGATTCAAATATCGTGTAAAAACAAAAGTTTCAGCTGATTAATTTTATTCTTAACTAAATAAAAGAGAGAAAAGCGAGAAAAGAAAAACAATTAAATTAGAGTCGAAACAATCTTTCAACTATTATTTAGTAATTATTTGGATACTTGCATCTCGTACTTTTTTTAATATTTTTCGCAAGCAGAGTACTCGACAAGCATCGCACGTTTTAAACAAAGACGGTCGATCGTTAATGCTACATTAGCATGCCGAAAAGTTCTTAATGCGTGCTCGGCTATTAGCTCGAAAAGGACTTTGCTAATGACAAATTACCCTAAAAAGATATTAGAATACTCGGATAACTTTACATTTTTTTTTTTCCATGGAGTAAATGTTAGAAAACGGCGCGGAAATTTCTTTACATTTTTAATTTATCAAATTGACTATAAATGTCTCGATGTGCGCTTACATTACTCGTGAATATGACGATCATCATACGCAAGATATAATATATCATATTTTATCGCGTAACGCGACCTTTCGATTAGCGAGAATAAATACGATGAGCCCGATAGGAAAAAATCTATGTTTCGTGCTCACGTTATTTGCGGAAACCGAGCCGCGTGGAGAAAAATTGCGCGATCGAGAGAACCGCGCGACGTGCCATTTTATATCTAATGAAAGTTGACAGCGCGTGACGTGAGCGCGAATTTTGCGTGTGCGATGCAATTGCCCCGACCGATAATTATCTTACCAATTTATGATCGGCACTCAAGCGCACGCGTTACAAGTATTTAATAACGCATTTCGATCGATGGGGATAGCGCGTTTAATCGGTCGCTAAATGTGTATGGAGAGGATACACCCTTACAAACTTTACAAAAATTTGCGATGATTAGAGTGATATTAAAAAAAAAAAAAAAATAAATAAAATCCTCGATACAACGCGTGTACACGCGCATGTAGCCGAAATTCATTTGTTTTCATTATCATTCCGATTTTTTTTTTTAACATCACTCTCTTTGTGTAATGACAGATATCGATTGTTATTTGTTCCGATGGGAATATAAAAAAAGGGAAACTTTATACGGGTACGTAAAATCGGGAACTTAAATTGAACTAGTGAACAGCTTTTATCCGAAATAACATGTTCAGTGGCAACGATGGCGTGTTAAAATTTAAAACAGATAGAAATCCGACGTAGCGTTACGAACATTCCGTAATAAGTTCCTACATACGCTATAATCTCTGGAAAAAAGAATGAACGGTGTTCGAAAGGATATTATCGTTGTTAATGCATGGCGAGAGAATTCTACTTCCGGTAATTAGTAACTTGTAGATTAGATGCCGCGTCTCGCGCTACTTGATTGCATCCTCTTAAATTGCATAGCATGCACTGACATTCGAGTGTAAAAGCCTTATTTACGTATATTCCGAGAGGAGCTTTAGAGATGAAGCATCGGTTTGCATGCACGATTTTCGTCGAATAAATAAAAGCAGGGCAGATCTTTCACGATATTACCATATGTATACGATGTGGTATATTTAATTGCGATACGGCATGTAATTATTATTAGTGTAATTATTATAATGTGCTATTAATAATTTTGTTTGAGCAAATAAATGCCAAATTTATCATTATTCATATATTTATCTGCGGACATTTTGGTAATTAAATTTTATGTTTTTTACATTTTTCATTCACGTTTATTAACTACATTCTGATAGAATTATGTATAACACAAGGTCGCTTCCTTGAGAAATTTTCTCTTTCCATCTTTTGAAAGAATATAATGTATATTTAGAGTTGCACGAGACCCAAGACAAGACAATATTCGCAAAAATATTGTATTGGTCTTGAAAATTTTAATCTTGTCTTGGTCTTGAGAGGATTTTTGTATCAAACATCTTGTCTTGTCTTGTCTTGCCTTGATTTTTATTAACAGTCTTTATTGGTCTTATTTAAAACATTTTATTATCAGGCTTTATATCGTCGAGATATTTTGAGTTGCTTTAACACGATGCAATCATATTTGAAGAAAAAACAACAACAGAGTCTTTTCAGAAGATCTCTAAAACATATAAAAAAAGTGATACTGCGTTCTAAAAAAGAAAAATTATATTTTTCGAAACCCGACATTTATGTTATGTTAAGCAAAGCTTTACCTTTTTACGTTTGAATTTCCTCTTGGATTTTCTGAATTTTTCATAGATGGTATCCAGCCTGTGGTTGGTCTAACGTTAATGCAAGTGATTTTGCGGAAGGTCACGGTATATCCGTTAAAAAGATACTCACAGCGGTTATTTCCATAAATTCTAAAAGCCTTTTATAAATATTTGTTCAAGCTCCGCTATAAAGATCGCCGCGTTTTACTCATATACCTCTGTCTACATCATTTTCGCACGTATAACTGCTACAAAATATCAAATTGGCTCATTTAAAAAGATCTATCATGTGTGGAAAAAGAAAGAGAGAGCAAGAGAGCATAGATAGTACTATAAATTGGCTGTTACTTTATTAATATGTTACGCGTATCATTTCATTGCTGATTGTGAACCTGAAATTATCGGAAATTAGACTCGGGTGTTACGAATCTTCGTCGATTGATTGACACGCTCCCTACAAAGTCGTTATAATTTCTCGACGCGATACAGAGTTAAACGTCGCCGGATAAGCACCCCCATGTATGCATCGTCACGAACGCGCGAGACCATGAAAGAGAAAAGCGCGAGAGGATGAGAACGTGACGCGATTAAGCGCCTCGAATGCGGAGTATCGTCGCCGATATCCGCATACTTGACGATGCGGTTTCGCAGATATATACATATATACATCCGTGATACAGTAATTCTTGCGGATCTGCTTCCGGGCACGCACACGTTTACTAGCGAAGCCCGTTTCAATACTTGATGGGCAGGGGCGGGACGAGGTCGAAAGGGATGAAAATTTTTGTTCAACGATTCAACCGCGTTCCGACAACGGGACGATGATTGACGTAAGCTCGCTCGACGCGATACTCTCGTTGAATCGAGGAAAAAAAGAACGCTCTTTGTGACGAGATCGACGCGACAATCGCAACATGATCCCGCGGAAATTACGCTGTTACACTCATCGAATCCATCTCTCCTATTATGCGATATGTTATATATCGCGATTCAAAGAGATTTCCAGGCTTGACGATTGATTGAATTAGAAGGAAAATTCTCTCTCTCTCTCTCTCTCTCTCTCTTTCTCTTTGATTAAGCCATTTTTATCAAAGAAACATTGCCCAATATACGCACGATCGTGTAGAAAGAGCCAATAGATATCGTTTTATTCTGTTTAAATAGAATTTAAAAAAGTTCATGCATATACATATGTATGTGTGTATCTTGGTCATAACGCGAGTGTAAAAATAAATCATATTTGAAATAGCCTTGCGAGAAATATATGATGGCTCGCGAAGCCGTTACTTAAGAATTCATTTAAAAGTCAGAACAAAAATTGAAAGTTGTCATATTGTAAAACTTTGTTCCGTGAAACTTTGGATTTCAACAAGTATCGCCGCAGCGAGTGGGGGAAACCTCATTAAGAACATGACATTTTATTGTACAAAACGTGCTAAACGCTTCGTTATCGCACAATTTACAAATAAGTAAGGGAAAATAAAAAAACAGACAGCAGTCGATGCGATTTACGAGTGCGATAAAAAAAAATGGGACAGATCATTCTTTATGCACGATATTTGTGAGTGTAGGAGTCCGTTTTTCTTTTCTTCTTCAATTTTGTTTCTGCTATTAAATTTTCTGCGCGCCCCCTTTTCCTCCTCCTTCTCTCAAAATCTTCTCTTCTCTGATCGGACGGACAGAGTAGATCGTTTTATACGAGAAGCCACTAAAGATAAAAGGGACGTGAACACTGCAATTGGGCTCGCTGTAAAATAAAATGGAAGAACGAACCGAGTTGGGACGAAGAAGCTCTTGAGAGAAGAGCACGTTTACAAAGACTTACTGCTGCGCAAGGTTGTTGCACAAACTAAGAGTGCATTGAATATTTGGGACAGGCTGAAGGGGTGAGAAATGCGGAAACAGATATAACATCGCAAGAAAATTCACGAGAATGGAATAGTCGAGTAGTGGTTTATGGATTGTTTCGCGGAAAGTTTGGTGGATTTTCGAGACAGTCTGAATTTCTCTCTCCGAATGCAATTGACGTAGATACGCTGACAGATTATCCTTCGACCGCGAATATTATACAGAACTCTCGATTGCGGAAATGTTACGAATGCCAGCATTAACGATAGTCGTAACGAACGTCACGCGAGTAGCGGAAATATCGCTGTATTTATAATGTATAATACATATACATATCGCGACCATCTTTCTAAGGACGAGAGTCTCTGTGTTTTCCTTTTGCCGGTCTCAACCGACTGAACAATTTCAGAGATCATAAAAGCACGATAGACAGAAAATTCAATATTCTGTCAAAACAGCGAGGCTAAATTACTTTGACAATTAGATACGAAGGGCGACTGCCGCGCTGCAGTTTGTGTGTCTGGTTTTAAGATATAATATATTAGACTGCATGTATATATTGTAGAAAATGACATTGACATATGATCTTGTCCAATAAGAAATTCGCCATTCCTCTTATCTTGTATCCATGGTTTTATATTAAACGGATAAATTATAGTGACATTTGGCCGCGTGCATGTTATCTACATATTGGTTGTCTGATCTGTCGCAGACCGATTCACTCAGGCTCAAATATTTTTATATGAATTCTACTGCTAATCGTTGACTAGCTATATAATAGATATCGGGTATTCAATAACTGGCACATATACGCTACACATGCGCCTTTGTAACAGTTCTCTACCGGAAATTATTAGAAATGAAAAATTATACAAGATAATCTGGTAACTGGAATAGGGATACTAAGATACTTTAATAAAAATACTTTGCAATGTAAAATACTTAAAGCTACAAAAGAAAATTTACATCTTTTTGGGAGACATGTCAATTATATTTTTTTAAATTAGATCATATGATTTGTTCGATATATGCGTTATATCGATTCTCTTAATCTAAATCAGCATATGTAAGAGTATTAAAGTCGAACAATAAAATAATTAATTTATTCGATGTATTTCAACATATTGTATTGACATGTAAAATTTGAAATATCGTATAAAGTGCATTCCACTTAAATATTTCACAGAATAATAATTCGATTAATGAATCTATCTTTATACAAATACAATGTTGCATCACGCAAATATATACTTTTGATGTAATTACGTTCACATTAATCAATTCAGCTCATCGTTCCAAGTATTGTATAAAAGTATTAAAATAAAGTTATTAAAATACAAGTAACATTTTAATACACGTCACATGTTAAAATAAATTACGAAATATCTTATAAGTTATTAATTTTTTCATGATCCTGTCTAAATACTTCTGTCTTAACAGTGTAAAGTTTGTAGAGTAACAAGGAGATAGAATCGATGTATCAAAAATTGTATATGATTCGATATATTTAAAGAAATAAAAATGAATTGTTTCTCTTAAATGTATAAAGCCATATAAAAAAATATATAAAAATTATAATACGATAACTTTTTCTATGTAGCAATCTCTTAATAAATTTTTTTTTTTTTTTCGTTACGGTTTCGGAAATAATTAAAATAATAATAATTACTAATAATTACCAATTTACCTTGTATATAAAACAATTAATTATACGCGGCTATTGACAAATATTTTTTATAACGATACCTCACAAAATTAAATTAAGTCAGATTCAATTTAAAGCGGCCTGAGTAATGTCATTACAAAAAATATTTTCTTATAAATCGTGCGCGATTTATGTATAAAAAAAAGATTATATATATATATATATATATATAATATTTGAAATATCCTGTGTAAATAATAAATGGAATGCGAAGAACAATGCAAGTCAGGAGAAAAGAGAGATCGTTTGTGAAGCGCATACGGAGCAAAGAGAGGCAATATGAAAAGGTCGATTGAAAGGCGATAAAAAGTATGCCAGAGGTAGAGAAGAAAGGATAAAAGATACTAAAAGAATGGCGAGAAATTCTTCTCGGTGTTTCCGCTATCGGAAAGATTTTTTTTTTTTTTTTGACGCACTCTCTTTGGCTCTCATTGATGCAGCGAGAAGTCACGGCACACAGGAAAATTACGAGAAGGCTGCGCACTGAGCATTGATTGTAAAATTTTGATTCTTCAAACGCCGTGTCAAATACCTGCCTTTTCATAACGTGTCGAATGCAAAGGGATGATATACCGACTTCTTAGCATTTCCGTAACTTAACGTTGATTCATTGTTAGTATCTATCACGCAACATGATTAATCGCGAATTTATTGTCCTGGAAAGGGCTTGACTTGAAACAACGGCAATCCATGAAGCATATCCGTTTAATTTCTAGCGATTCTTCGATGCGAAGACGTCTCTCGCGCTTAACGCGAGAGAATTTGATTCACCTGCTGTATATACTTATTAAGATGAATAGTCTAAATCCGCGGCTAATTGATCGCCATTGGTCGATGACAAGGCAAATGGCCCGTTACAATTGCGTTCATTTCCTGTACAATTATTGCGGCTTACAGGTTGATTGATTAAGATCCTCACTGTGTAATAGAGGAAAAGATATTGTAATTCCGACGTAGTGTGTGCGTGTGTGTGTGTGTGTGTATCTTAATTACGGCATTCCAGCGACTTTTCCACCGTCTTGTTTCTTGAAAGAACTCGAGGGTCTTTCGAAAAATGTAATTCTCCATATGAAACTTTAATTATAAATATCAGAAATAATGCTTTAAAATCCACATCATTATGTCATATTTTACAAGCTTAAATTAAAAGTAATTAACGAAAATTCTTTTATATCACACAGGAAAAATTATTACAGTCATCAGCGCGCAAAATTTTGTTCGCTCGGTAGTCGTGCTTTTTTTTCTTGTAGCAAACACGCAGTGTTCTCTCTTTCTGCCTAGATTCTTTCCGAAATTCATAACCATCGCGAAAAAAATAAAGCAGCATACTTTGCCTCTGGCGGAAGGCAAGAATTTAATTCACCCCGAAAGTGGAAATTTAAAGTTTAACGGGTGTCGCGGGAAAAGAAGCTAGTGCTGCCGAGCAAATTAAATCCGAACAACATAATCAATCTTAACACATATGTATTTCGTTGTTTCGCGTTGAAATATAAGAATCTAAACGCAGACATATGGGCGATCACGAAACAGATGTAGCGAATAACGTTAGATAGCGAAAGAGACATCGACAGCCCCTGACTTTTTATCGATACGAGGAGGGTCGAATCACTCGAGAACGATGTGACGGACACACACGCGGGTCAGAGAGAGAGAGAGAGAAAGAGGGAGAGAGAGAGAGTCGCCAAGGATGGGCGGAAGTTTAACGAAGGTAGGACGATGGACGGTAATAAATCTTATTATCCGAGCGAATCCGGGCTATAATATATCGTGCAGTTCGTGCGCCGCGAACTTTGCCTGAAGCGCAAGGTATATATTTATGCGTTAGGGACAGGTACATATTTATGGGTGTGTTAGCTATCCAGGCTAACGCATCACGGGCGATGCAGGATTGGCTTTAAATTACGGTAACTATCGGCTAAGTCAGTTAGTCACGAACGAAGTAACATGTTATTTGGGTTATTATTACTCGCCGTGGTCATTAATAAAATGATTCGTTGTTACAAAGTTTATCTGTAACATCGATGATGTATCGATATACCGTATAAAAAGCACATCTTTACCAAAAATCAGAAAGCATTAGATAGCTTTAGTTTTGCCAATAATTTATAGAATACTGGGGTCTTCAATGCGTCAATTCACATGTAAGAATGTAATATGTGTTTGCTTATTTTCATATTATTAAAAATTAAGAAAAAATCAAAATTTAAAGAGATTAAGTCGAGAGCTATATTTTAGAAATATTTTATTGTTTATTTATCATACCTAAATTAGTATGCGCTTTCAAGCAATACGATAAGATTCGAGTGCTCGATAAAGCAGATTTACGAGAGTCTTCGATAAATATGATGTTATTACACCGAGCTAAATCTCATTATTTGAATAGGATAACGCGAATAACTTGTCCTCGTGTGATTTACCGATGTAAAGTAGATTTACGTTACTTCCGAGACCGTATTTCCGCGATATCTTCCATACCTCCACGCGCATACATAACGTTCCATGCTTGTTCTGAGAATGAAAACACAAGTAGCAGCATCAGCGAAAATCGCTGTTACAATAAATATATCATGTCTAAAAGAATTAACGTTTCTCTGCGTATGCATTTTTCCTACGATAATATAATATTATTGTATAACCAGACTAAGATAATAACTGCTCTAATCTTTTCGAACATGGTGAATACATTCGCTTTAAGAGAAGCGACATAGAAATAGAGTGTGTGTATGTATGTGTAAATTAATGATATGTAAATGTACCAAAACCGATGTAGTTTCCTAAACCGAGATACCATATTTCTCAGTGTTACATTTTATCCGTGTGCCGATGTGAACTTAGTCTACTTAATTAGTTTGCTCATTAAAACTCCTCTCATTCATTCATAAAACGAATTTTGGAAGTTCGACAATTTCTTGCCTGTCATTTTTTTTTTTTTTTGACAAATCACGTAATCTAAATAGCGTAATATCCTCATTAATAATTCATTATTATAATTCTATACGTGAAGAATTACAAAAATTATATTTTAAATTCCTCTCATTCTTTTTTCATCGCGATTTTGACGATTTTTACATAATTTTCAGTAGCCATGTCGATTTCGAGAATCTCGAACTTCAATTCTCGCTCAAAGGTTTGAAATAATATTATCGAAATTATAATATATGTAGTTTAATTTTATAAATTTTTAATAAATATCCGTGAATGTAAATCTTTCTTTTTTTTTTTTTAAACTTAAAAAAATGCCAATTTTGATACTTCCCCTCTAGAATACATATGTATGTTCAGTAATTATATGATTAATAAGCATGAAAAATTTCAAGCGCTACGTAATATACTATATGTACGCAAATATACATATATACTATATTTATATGAATATACGTACATCTAAATTTATATCTCGTCTCTGTATAGAGCGTGCAATTCCTTGCCCTATCTCGGACGATACGATTTTAGCTCGCGTGCAAAACTATTAAGAACTTTAATGCCATAAGGAAATTTCACTAACTCAACTCAGTCTCGAGTAGACGGGCGTGAACCCTTCGCAACCATTTACTTTTGCCACGCTAAACTTTCCGAACCATAAACCGATATAACCCATGTACAACGAGTGGATATTCAGCCGTCCAAGCGCTTAATCGGCCGGTTAATCCTCCCTTTGTAAATTGAATAATTTAATGGACACGTCAGTAGGTCGGGTAAATATCATCGGGATGAGATAACCGCGACGTGTAATGACTTTCGGGCATTCTAAAGCTATAATATGCCACACGTATACGTGTCCTATATAAAGAAAAAAAAAAAATCAATCGCGTAGCCGTTCGCTTAGTTAGTATCGCTAATGGAGCGCGTTCCCATTATCAATCGCGCTTTAATAATCGAATCACGCACAAATGAATATCTGTCACTATTGCCGCAGTTGCGGTATATTAATTCAATTAAAGATTGATTAACGATGAACACGCGTGCGTGATTTGATACACCGCGACGGAAAAGTTCGCTGCGACACGAACGTGATCGGAAAAACGTAATGCCCGAATCGAGTGTACATCTATTAAAATCAAATTTATTCTCATTAATGTCGTACACAATATTAAACCGCAAGAGCTTATTTAAGGTGGCTTAATACATTCGTATCCTCGCCTCCTGTATCATTTTGCACAACACGCGTAAAACACACGATACGATACATCATACGATAAACAAAATATATATTTAAAAACGATATTCGCATACAAAATATATATTTCGTACAATGATACGCAATGATGTTAATATCCTGCTAAATGATGTTAATATCCCGCTTTTACATGTCCTTTAACGAAATATATTATGCTCTCTATGGAACATTGCCTTCCGTGATAAAATATTTGCTATGTAAAATATACTTATGTTACACGATTGTTGTTATTTTGTCCTGGTTTTTTACACCGATATTTTTGTGATGCTCGATGCTCATCGCACACGATGTGACGGTTTATAGATAGATATTTTTTTTTTTTTCATGATAAATGAAAAATTTATGTATATCGCGCTGCGAATGGTGACGGGAAGGAAGCTATTTCGTAGAAACTTTTGGATCGATATCCTCCGAGAACTCCTTCGAAGTATGTAAGAGAAGAATTTTGACCCATCTCTGTACACAGGGTCGCGAGAGTTATTTGCATGCAAACCTTGCAAACGGTCGTACAAATTGGCCGTTATGATATTGAATACGCGCCAGATTTTTCGTGCGTATGAATCGCTCGTTTCGCATCCTGAAGGACAAACGAAAAGATCACGAAGCTGTCACTCGTAATGGTGGAATATTATCTTTCCCGCTTAAAGAAACTTTTGTCGAGTATCCATATTTATTCTTCTTCTTTTTCTCCATTTGATAAAAATAAAATTCAAGTAAATCGGTGATTTATGTTCAAGTACAACTCATGCGAATAAAAGTTTCGTAAGATTGAACAACTGACCGAAACACAGATTCCGTATCTCTCTATCCCCTTCCCTGTCATTCAAGACAAAAGATAACTTTGCGAAACACTCACAACTATCGCTTTTATGATAGGAATTCGATTATTGCAGCGTATCCTTATCAAAGACACGTATCGCAACTTTGTGTCGAACGTCGATGGTGGCTTGTTAGAATTGTTACGGTAGCTATTTTAGCGCGAAAATTACATTGAGAATGCATCTGATTCAGTTTCCTCTTGTACTCCTCTCGTCTTTGCAGTCGTAGAAAATTTATCTCGAGATTTGACGCGTTTATCGCAATTTAACGTAATAATTAACACAATTACGCATTCAATTTCATTCGCCAATTTATATAGTTATAATGAGAAACAGGCATTCCTTATTCATCGAGCGTAAATTTCAATTGTACATGTATTTTTCTTTTAGCGCGCTCACATTTTTTTATCTTCTTTGCTGCGTTGGCGTATGCAACGTTCGCGATAAAAAGCCACATTTTTCCGGTCCCTCCAATTTCGCGTGTTAATTATTTCTAGGTCTGTCGAAATAAATGACAAACCTCTCTTTCTTTCTCTCTCCGTTACTCGCGCTCACTATAATGGCATTGCAACGGAGTTTTATTAATTTAGTTATGATCCCACCTATACGTTTCTTTTTACTTGCGTCCCCGACTGAGCATCAAAATTCTGTCCGCAATAATATTTTATATCTTATGAAAGATGGTATCGTAAAATCCGAGTTGCAGCAAGAATAGAATTTGGCTGCAAAAATATGTAAATATATGACCGATTTTCTTTCTCTCTCTCTCTCTCTTTCTCTCTCTTTGATGGCAATTTTCTTGGAACGGTAAAAAATATAATTGAATACATTCCTCTTCTTCTCCCTTTCCCCTCAGTATGAAAACAGTCAAAAATGCAATTCATTTTTCGATTCGCATCGATGATGTCTTGATTGAATGTCCCGAACGAAACGTTTCCATGTGATGTTTAAACATACATGTATAATCGCATGTTCCTTGTCCGTCTCTTGTTTTACCGGATGATCAAATTTACAATTCTCAGAGTGAGACATCCCGACATCGCGTACAAACGATTTTACGTATTTCGCAATACTTTGCTCGGCTGCTCGGCATAAAATTTCCGGGCTGATTTTCTATCTTTGTAAATATATCATTTTAGACACACGCGCACAGAATATCCGTTGCCTGAATATATAATAATCCTGAAGATTATAAGAGCCAATAAAGAGCCTCGAGCGCGAGGTGGCGAGAAGACGTTCCTCGAATCAGTCAATCGACCATAATTTATTTGTCACGCGCAAGTTCTCTCTTTCTCCCCTTCAATAACAGCGGGTTTGAAATATCGTCGCTGCCGATATTTCTTGTTCGCCGGTTACGGAATTTATATACGTGACAACCGGACCCGACGCGACTACCGGACAAGATGTCAGTCGCAGCCTCCAGAAATAATTCGCGAGTGGTCATCTCTCTGACTATGGCCAGATCTTGGCTATATAGCCAAGATGATATTCTCTCGCCAAGAGTGCGTCGTTAAACGGATGATCGTTTAATAAAGAGAACGCTTCGCTCCCCCTTTTCTCAACAGATCATAATACATAGGTTGCACGTTCAAAAAGACGAAGGAGATAAAGAGCATATATTTTTTGCCAAGTCGGGATTTTTTTCTCGAGAACTTGTTGCTGCGAAAACGCATAAAATTATCGCGAATGTAATTAACAATGGTTATCTTTAAAATTATTATCTAAGAACTTTGGTTTGTCGAAAAATAGTTTCAACTATTGGTTCGTTCTTTGATCACGATATCATTTCGGGGACACAATTAATAAACCGTGCAATAGTTTTGCCGGAGATAAAATGTATATATGTACAATAGTTTGTCTAGAAAAATTTCTTGAAACTGTTATATTGCGACGCGCAGAAAGAACAATGCACACATTCCTCTAAGAATATATCATCCGCTTTTCTAGAAATAAAAATCCGTACAATTGTGACGTTAGTGTCGTTTGAATGTTCATTTGACAATGTACATCTATAGGTATCGAAATCAGAGAAATATATAATTCTCGAAATAATTTCTCGTTGTGAATTGTGGTTTTAATTGGATATTTTGATCATTGGCGTATAATTAATTCTAAAATATCTCGGCGCAATATGTTTAATGAGGATACTCCAACGATTTATTATGTAATATGTTTCGTCTACTAACTTAATTAAGATTTATCTTGAACAGTCAACGAAAAATAATCGCCCTAGGCTATAATAAACCGAAACTAATCGATGCTAATAAGATGACACATTTAACATGATCCTACGCGAATCACATCGCCTTTCCAAAATAACATATTACAGCTTGCAACTTCTATATAGAGATAAATAATATAATATTTTAAAGAATTGAAAATAAAAATATTTAAGAAGAAGAAGGCTATATTTCTCCTGTTAGATCATAGAAATGCCTAGTGTGAAATATATTTTATTTTAATTGTGTATGTTAATTATTTTATTTGAGATATTTAATTTTTACAAATCAAAAATAAATATCTAACAACGTATTTCTTGTCGAAGATTTTAAATATAGTATCTAATAATTGTTTTTACACGACAAAATTTATATAATCAACTCATTTATTTTTCTCTTAGCTAAAATCTCTTAAATCCGTTTTTATTCATATTCTGTTAAATCATAACAGCTTTTATGCACACAAATTAACATTATATAAATATCATATTTAATTTTGAAATCAATATATACATATATATATATATATATATATATATATATATATATATATATATTTGTATTTTGTCATTTTTCAAATTATTTTCCTTATTGCATAGCATTCAATTTTTGAAACTTGCTGCGAGAAATAATATTTGAAATAGTCAAAAAAGAAATTTAAAAACTTTACATATTTAAAATTTCTGACAATATTATGATTGTAATTAGTAATATTAATTATTGCATTTTAAATTCTTTACGTTAATATTATTGCCACAAAAATTAATACAACTATTTCAAATATATATGTAGTGTTGCAATTTTATATATAGCAATATATATATATATATATATACAACTTTAAATGTGATAATTTTTAATATCCTTTGTTTGAAATATATTTATCATTTGAATACCCCACGTCTCCCGCAATTAGTTCTCTTCGAGAGTAATGCTACATCGAGACAAGTGCTTTCAGAATCAGCGCAATGTATTCGCAGTAATACATCGCCTCACAACGGGACTGACGTGATTTGCGCTTTAGTTGACTTTAGCCTATGCAAATCAATCGTCCCGGAGCCAATTCCGTCAAATACAATTCTCCCCCTCCCTCCACCCCCTCTTCTCTCTCTCTCTCTGTCTCTCTTCTCGATAAATCGCGCAGTAGTAACGTCCAGAAATGGCATCTCAGCATTGGAAAGCTATAAAAGCAATGTTTCGCGGTAACGAAGACCGCATAAGCCCAATATTTCCGACGCTGTCATCGGATTATGTCATAATTCGTTTGCTGCTGCAACGCGAACCGAAGCGCGAGGTGGTGCGAGACGAACGACGAGCGACGAGATGTCCCGCTTTTATTTATTATCGTATATTATATACATACGACCGATGTGGATTCGAATTCGTTCATCGGAACTCACCGCGTCGATTCAATGGTGCGAGATTTTACTCCTTTAACGCTCGGATTTGCGATGCGTCTCCCGTGAGCGTGAATGGTATTGCTGTTAAAAAGCTATTTCCCGAGTTTGCAAATGGAAAGCGATCATTAATAAAATTCGTACAATTGTTTGCCGAAGAAATAATCACGATAAAGATCTCTTTACTGTCTTCAAACGTACGATATATAAATGCTTCTCCACAACGATCATATTTACAAACATACGATAGCTATATCGTATCGACAAAACAATATATTCCTAATTTAATAAATATAATTGTGGATTAAAGGAACCATAATACATAAAGAGGGAGTAGATAGAACTTTTTATATTGCAAGATACAAAGATAAGAGTTTAAGATTGGATATGTAGAAAGAGAGAGAGAGAGAGAGAGAAAGAAAGGATGGGATAAGGATGCGGCGGTTTACGACGAACCGCCGAAGGTACTTATTAAAGGAATCATCCGCAGCCGGTGTAATTGGATTCTGGGCTTTCTACGAGGGAGCCATGCCGTACCTTCTGTAAAAGCAAGGAACGAACGAAGGCCAGTTATCTCGAAATTTCGAACATCAACCTTGTGATGATATCAGTTAAGGGCATTTTGTCTGATTCGCTAGCTGCGATAATTTACGCTAATTTTTCTCGCTCATCGTGCCCATCATATTGAATACCCGGGATTTCGCAAACTCTAGGCTCAACATTGCGACAATGAGCTTTCGCGATTTTTTTCTCTTGAATTCTATGCAATTTTCTAGGACTTTCTGTCACGCGTAAAGATGAAAATAAAGTTGGAGACGATTATAAAATATTAATATCGTCATATTGCTATCGAATTTATTGTAATTTTATCGAAACTGTCAGGAAGACGCTAAGTGTAGTATAACGTGATATAATGTCAGAATTTCGAGGAGGAATTCGTAGCGTGAATACGATAAAATTGTTCCCAGTCGCCAACTCTGTTCTCGATGCGAGGCAAAGACCGCGTGCCTAACTCGACGCAATGTCATTTTTTCGCATAAATTTTTTGCGTACAAATTCGAATATGATTTCCAGCATCGTTACATTCCGTTCGTTCGCAACCACTTTCCATCCTAGGAATTGCAAAGCGATATATGATATAGATGTTCTCCCTCAAAAGAACGTTTCTTCCACAGACGGTGGACAAGATGAGCGTTTCTCCCGTAGGACATAAGTGTTGTACATATGAGTCACGATTTTTACTAGCGATGCAAGAAATCGCGTCCCATGCGCAATTCAATCAGGAATCGTGTATTAAAAAAACCACCATCATTCATCTCCCGAATATAATAAATGGGACGGCGGTCTCGAAGCAGGGCGAATATTGAAAATGGACGTGCCACGCGCGGCATGCTTAATGATCCTTCCTCCTGAGAACTAATCGATTCACCCAACCCGACGTCCTTAATTCACATCCCATGCATATTCCAGAGAAAGAGAGAGAGAGAGAGAGAATAAATGAATAAATAAACGAGAGAGAAAATTATGCATAAATCACGTAGTTGCAAAAATATCCGTACGTATATTATTTATTTTTATCACATTTCCTCTCTCTTGCTCCGATATAATACTTTTCATCGAAAGTAAACGTGTTTACAACTCATTACTCGAGAGATCGACCTTGTGTACAGATCCAAGTGTATAACATCGTGCGCTTCTCGATTCTGAATTCAGATTACCATCTAAAACGGCATCACTTGGCGGGTTCTTTGAGGACAGAAAAAAAAAAAAAAGATAATCTCGATCCCGATTACACATTTCGTTAGAAAATCAATTTTCGCCGAACAAGGCGGGACTGTCGCGTCGAAACTTTGGTGAGTAAAATGAGCCCTACTTTGCACTCGCCCGATAGGACTCTTAAATATGTAAAGGTGCATATATATTATGTATAGGGACGTACGCGTCGAAGTTCAAAATTGCAAAGGGATGCCGTGATTCGCGTTGTTTGTTTATCCCTGCGCCCAGATCTTCCCCTCCCCTCCTCTTACGAGTGTCCGACAAGCCTTACCGGAACGCCGAAAGCTTTAAAAATATGCCGCGGTATTTCCAAGCCGCGACCGCCGAGCGATTTCGCTCAAGTAACTCTCTGTCGCTTTTATCCATCTTGACAATACACGTCCTTGCACATGTCGCCGGATACCTGTGTAACGTGTAGCGTGTATGTACATATCTCTGGGGAGTCGCGATATGTCAGTCAAATAGTTTAATGGTATGCAAATATAATTGCAAAGAGCGCTTAATTCGATAGATTGATATGAGCAAATACTCTATTATTTTATGGAAAGAAATTTTTGCACCTGTATCAATATTAATATAAGCGTAAATATATTTTGCTTATATATAGGGCAATTCTCGTTTTACAAATGCAAAAGTTTCAATAGTCTTTTCGACAAACCAACAATGAATTATCCGATGGTGCCTTCCGGGTACAGCCTACAACGAGGAAATTATACTAAAACTTTAAGAAGAAAGAGCAAACTGACGCGGAATGAAACGAGAAGACGGTTCATCCACGCTGAAACATTTAAATCAATTTTCTCTTGTTAAGTTAAATTGGTAAACAAATTACACGCTCCGCTTCCGGATTAATATTTCGTGTAAATTGAAAGGCTTCTCTCAAAAAGCTAGTTTAATGTGTATTAATACGTACCGATATACAAATGTAATTAATATTTTGTTAATTATTATATGCAAACTTTGAAATACATATATTATTATGTCTTTATTAATTTACTGTTCTATGCGATATCGTGTATTTTGCCTAAACTATCATATTCTAAATATGTATGTATATATAATTTTAACATTACAATATTGTAATTAACATAATGTTCATATCTGTTATTATACCTGTCTAATTTGTGCATAGCAAATTGGCATGATTTATAACCGTGGCTCTTCAATAACCCATATATAAATGTAATTATTCAATCGGAATAAATAGACGCGCACCAGAGAATTTAATAGCCATCACGATTGACAGATGAGCGATTTTCGTTGAAAAATTTTATCGTATGTAAAGCTAAAACGTTATGATGAAACGATCACAGAATTTTAATACAATATCAGATTATAAAATTCGCCGGTTTTGCGATTAATTTTTTTATACTATACTTCTTCTTTTTTTTATGCCATTTGATCATTTTGTTCTCTTCATAATATATTTTATTTTTCACATCCTTCCCCTCCTCCCCCCCACCCTCCTGCGTGTGTCAGCTGCAACATCAATAGTTTATGACGCGCAATGTGAATCATCGTGTGTTTTGAGCGCGTCAATTTCCTCGGATATTTATTTATTCAACGTATAAACAGAAATTAATTAAAATACAGAATTTAATTTGTTAAATAATTATTGCCCATATTAATTTTGGTATGTTATTCTCATAATCGACTGCACTCTTCCGATATTAAAACGACATTCAACGTCATTGACTTGTACGCCCACGGATACATGCGTAACAATGGTTTTTGTGACATCAAAAGTCGACAAATAACATATATAAGCTATTATTGTCCTATTACACATTATAAATGTTTGATGTAAAAAAATAATTTGTGTTAATTAAAACTTTTATTTGAAATATATTAAAGCAATTTTATAAGTCCGAAATCAATATTTCAAATATCTCATTAGAGAGATTTCATATAATCATTGTATGATAAAATATTTCAATATTTTTAATTAAATATTAAAATATTTTTTTAAAATTCTTTAAATATTATTTATATATAAATTGTATTATTTTTTAATAAATTTTTAGTTATTTATAATATATTTTTATATATTTAAATTTATATTTATCAAAAAAATTATTATAAAATATTTTCAGGAAAATTTATTATATTTCTATATTATCATCTGATAAAAATATTTACCTATTTTACTTCTCCTATTAGATTATGCATGATTAATATAAAATAATAATTAAAATATTATTTAAAATATTAAAAAAAAAAAAATGTGGGAAAAACTCTTGGAATCTCGTTCAGGCGTCAAAAATTGACGCGGTCAAAAATTTACCCGTCTGAAAAATTCACGCAAATTCTCGACTTTTAAACGCCCGTGTGAATGGTTTGTGATTCAATATTACAGCATAGTTTGGCAAACGTCAAGTTTACAAGACATTCAATAAATCTTGGAAACTTCGATATGCCTTGCCCAATCCTTCATGTGTTTTGTGCGCATGTGTACGTATGTATATGTGACGGTAAAGTAATGATTAACATCTAACTCAGTTATAACCAACTTGACTGTAATTTAACTTCCGGTTAAAATTGCCGATTATATGCCAGAAACAATTTAACCATACCGCCGGCAGTTCGGTAATTTGCGCTATACAAAGCCGATGCCTCTCTCCGATCTCCGTTGCCTTATTAAAATCAACAAAAGACAGCATCGCCGTTGCTTTGTTAAAGTACATTACATGTCAATGGAGCGCGTAGGAGTTATCATATAAAATGAAGGATTAATGGATATGTATGGTAGGTGCGAGCGACGAAATAAATGTCGGAAAATCAATATCGGAGAGAGAGAGAGAGAGAGAGGGCGTGCAACATATACAGACATATATATATATATATATATATATATATATATACATGTAGCAGTTTCGTTGAGATTCCGCAGAGACAGAGAATATGTAACGTATAATCCGTTATATAACATTATTGGAACGTTATTAATCGAGTTTGGAATTATTCTTGAGATGTTGATTGCATATTAAGATCGGATTAAGTGTCAGTAATATTGTTGCGCAACTGCAATGATTGAGATACGTAGGATTATTATCGGACGTTGCGCAAGGAAGACACTCTAAATAATATGTAACGTATAAAATATAGTTACGCGAAATAAAAGTAATACCTCCTCTGTGTGCTGTATATTATTGCATCATTGCTTGAAACGAGGGCAGGGTAGCATCTAGCATTACTACGATACGTAAGCGGATGAAATGAGATGTGTTTTGTGCGCATGTGTACGTGTACATTTATATATGTTTCAGCGTCGAATCATAAAATGGTATTAGTGATTTTCGTTTTAAGGCACTCACATAAATTATAAATACGAGTTTCGTGTATCAAAATTCTATTCCCCTCAGTTACCTTTTCGAGCGCAACGGTATGGCGATTGCTATTCAAAAGCACGAGTGCATAAGGGTACGTTTCGTTTCTGTACGTTTCGATTTTTCAACGATTTGTATGCACAGCGAAATTTATTTCTCACACGCAACAGCTTATATAAATTGAATCTCGCGGCGTTCGCAGCAAATCTTATCGAAAGTCGGATTTAGCACTAGTTCATATTTCATCTTATCCGCACAGATTTCATTTTACGCGATCCATGAAACATTCCGCGTATATATAAACGTCACATCTGTTACCCTTGATCGATCAAGACTGCGTTCATCTTGACATTACAATTGCTGAAAGCGATTTGACTGTCTATTGAAATAAAAATTTCTTTATGCTAAGATTGGCAAATCAAACACTTCTAGCATTTCTAGCGTCAAGACAAAGGCAGTTCAAAAAACTCCCAGTTTAACAATATTTATATAGATTGTCGAAATTTACATGTAGTAGAAAATATAAATGGAAAAATTCATAGATACACACATAAATGTGGAGCATTATTGTGTACCGTTTTTAGCTCTTTGTATGCATGTGTGACGTCAGTGATTAAACTTAACGGTACGAATAAAGCAACGACGGAGAGAACAACGGCTTGATTGTCAGATTGTCACATGAAGTCGCCAATCCTGTCCGGTGATATCAGGACACATAATATCGATAAAATTCATTCTCCAATAATTGCTAGATTGCTTGCAAATTCAATAAGTATACGTATTTAAAGTATGATATATAAACAATAAAAAATGTATACGTACGTGTATTTCCATTGTATCGAATGTCCAAGTGTCAATAAAAGATGCAAAATGATATTTGGCTGATCGCGAATTCAATTCCGTATCACACGGCCATTTATAATCGTAATTATAGGAAAGTGTCAACTTCATCTATGAAAAAAAATTTGTCATTTCTAATAAACGATTAAAACGAGTTTTATTGCGAAACGAGTTTAAATAAATGCAAAATCGATTTCGCGATACGAGATTCTACCCATGTTATTTATTTCTCGTAATAACGCCATCGAATCGATATTACATTAAAAGAGCTTGTAATCGAGAGATTGAGCATTTGTAATTAAAACTTATCAATTATATATATATAGTACAAGATGGCCCCGAACATTTCAGTCAGACATTGAGATCTTATAGGAAATTTAATTCTGAAGAAAAAATTTCCAATAAGCATAGGTCGAGAAATACTTTCTTAAGAAGTTATCGCTCAAAAATCTCCGATGCAAAGAAAAAGCAAAAGGTGAAAAGAAAATGAAATAAAAAGAAAATGAAACTTAATAAATTTCTTGAAAAAACGATAAAAATAAAAAAATAGAAATCTTTTTCTTTTCTAAAAATAAAATAAATAAATACTTTTAAACTAAAATAGCACATAATAGTAGAAAATGAATAGAGACGTGAAAAAACTAACCGTTCTCAAAATGTCCCCCCTCTCCCCCTCCCTAGCTTCAATATACTTTCGGCATCGAGTAATGATCGATCTAGTCGCTTTACGAATTTCCTGCTGATTCAACTTTAATCGATCTAACAATAAGTAACAAAAGCACTTTTTGTACGTTCGAGACTGGTTATATGAAAATCTATGGAACGTACAACAATTATTTTGATCTCATTTGAGAGACAATTTAATTTTCTACGACTTTTGTTTCGGTACTTTTTGTTAAAAGACGCACATTTTCCATGATATTTGAAAAAAATGTGTGTAAAATAATCACGATTTCAGAGGTTGTTGAGCGATAACTTCTTAAGAAAGCATTTTTCAATCCATGTTTATAGGAAATTTTTTCTTCAGAATTAAATTTCCTATATAAGATCTCAAAGTCTGGCTGGAACGTTCGGGGTCACCCTGTATATATATATATACATATAAACATATACGGATGCAATGCGAATAATCAATTATATGTAACACGAGCGATTGTAATGTAATGATTGTACATTGCTATATGCGATTGTGTGAAACAATCCACTCTAATATATCGAATAACTGGCAAAAAAAAAAAGTGATTTTCGAGATGACGGAATTGATCGAATTTTTTTATAAATCTATTATATTTTTCTTCTTTATAATCATCTTTAGCGTTCAAAATTGTCATCATTTCATAATTCTACGAGGCATTATTAGGATGATGAATCAATAGAACGGAGGTTACCATACCGTAAGGGAGACCGTCCGTGTCTGTGAAATGGTAATGTCCTCCGCAAGCTTGTTATAGTGAAGCAATCACGATACCAATATGCGAAACTGATAATGGAAACGAGAGACTGCATAAGCATACGCAGATATTGATATTCAGCCCCACAAACACATACATAATACGAAAATTACTATCTTTCGTGTAATTAAAAAAAAAAAAAAAAGTCATTTAAGGGAGAGAGAGGTCGGATTCGTTCGTGCGAAAAGCTGAATCGATTTAGTCGACAGGCATGAAACAGGCCGATGCGATGCGATGCCGCAAGTTTCGAAAGTGTTACGGTCAAAGTTTAAAATGTATTCCGTGAAAGGTTAAACGATCACGTATAGAGGCGCGTACGCCTATCCCTAACAAACTTTATTTCAAACAAAAGGAAGTAAACAAATTTTTATTTTCAGATATTCTCATGCAATTCGATGATGCGGTTTTCAACGTGTTTTTACCGGGACAGGCAATAGCTTTCCTAATACAATATAATGGCGAAAGAAAATATAACATCGACTTGCTCTCGCGCATCATAAGTTGAGATACGCCCACGTGTATATGTACACGTGACTCTCTCTCTGGGTCGGTCCGGCGACAAGCTAAAACCATTTTCCAAGTGACGTGGACCAAGTGCTTTGATCTGACTGATGGATTAGCGGTGCTTTAATGATATCAAATCGTTAATGCTTCCAGTGTGACGTCATCGGAAGCGGCATTTTTTTTGCGTTACCAATACAATTCGCGCGCATATATTTGGCACGTGTATTCGGGATACGCGTTTATACGTCAAACCGCGCGCAGGAATCAACAGACAATCATAAAGCGCGATCCGTTTTGTGGACGGACAGCAAGTATGTATTCCGTGTTAGCTTTCGCTCTGTCTAATTAGAGATATCAATCTCGTTAATGCGCGTTTGACCGACACTCTCCAATTATTAATATCGCGCTTATATATTAGGGATATTAATGATTTAGCGAAATGCTGTCCCCCCGAAAATCGAAGATTTAGTGGAATGTGACTGTATGTATATTTCATATGATAAATTGCTTCTCGTATAAAAACCTTGAGTGCCAATAAAAAAAGAAAAACCATTTTTTTTTTTTTAATATTTGCGGAGTCCACTTTAAAAATCAATTCATCAATTTCATTGTCAGTGTCGAGAGATTTCGAAATTCAACGACACGCTTTAACCGCAACGGAAGATCCGATTAGAAACTGCTACCGTTTCACTTTCGCATAGTTGCGAAACTTTCCTTTTTACGCGTGGAAGAAGAATCGCTCGTTCAAAGAACTTTCGAGCATCGCGATTGTAAGCGCGAGTCTCGATTTTCATTCACTTCACGCTTGCTGCGATTTTAGCAGGGTTGGGTAGTAACTAGTTAAAAAGTTGGAAGTTAAGTTAAAAAATTGAAAAGTTATTTAATAACTTTTAACTTAACTTAATCAATTTTAAAACACGTTAAATTTTAACTCAAATCAATTACTTTTAAATGCATTGACGTTAACTTATTAACTTTTTTTATACAAGTTAAAATTTTGTATCTTTGATAATCGAAATTATTTGTTTACTAATAATTATAATAACATAAGACAGTATCCAGTATCATTAAAGTAGCTTCATAAAATACAACGCAACAGTACCATCCTCGGTGCACGTAGACGTATGTATGTTTAGTGCGCGTGTGCGTGCGTGCGTGTGTGTATGTGTGTGTGTGCGAATGATTTAATATATGATGACTTAAGAAGAAAAATGACGGATCATAATTTTGAGATGACACTTTTATTAAAATTCAATAAATATTTTAAAATTATTTTAATTTATTGTTAGAGTATCTAACAATGAAAGATAAAACGCACGTGTGCACGTAGAGCGGTTCAAATTAAAGAGGAAAATCCTCTTAACCAAAGTCCCTATTAACCCTTTTGTTTTTGAACACTATAATATCTCTGTTACAATTACAATATATTTAAATGTACGTTATTAATTATTATATAAGGAAAAATACGTTATCTCTGTTATAAAAGACTATCTTTTTATTATATACTAAATTTAAAAAGTTTAATTTAAAATGTACAATTAAAAAATTAATTATGTAAAAAACATATAGTCTTGTATAATTAACTCTTAACTTTTTATTAAGTTAATCATTTTCTAACTTAATTTTAACTCAGTTAATTTTTGTTTAAGTAACTTTTAATGTAAGTTTAGTTAATTTTTAGGCCATTAACTTTAAACTTAATTTAGTTAAAAAAAAAAAAAAAAAAAAAAAAAAAAAAATTTAACTTACTCAACCCTGCATCTTTTAAGTAATCGTTAATTCCGCAATTCTCCTCGTGATTTCGACAATCTTAAGGATTAAAAAAAATAATAACCGGTGCAAAAAAATACGTACGCGTTGCGTATCTAAACTCCTAAAGAAGAATTACATGATCTTATAGGAGATAAGTTCTCATTAAAATACAATTGCAAACATCTTTCCGTGGAGATGCGTTCAATTTTGGCACAATTCATATAATTAGAGAAATTATCCTATGATTATTTTACGGCTAATGTGAAAACCTGCTTGGATGAGCGACATAAAGAAGTAATGTACATTTTTCTCCATGTCGATCATGGATGGAAGTTAAAGATCGATCGCTTTAACTTCTTCAACGACAGACCGTTCCTTCTTTTTTCGCCGCTTTCCCCATTCGCTGAACCGTTTTGTTCCCGAGTTGATCGACTTTTTGGTCCATCAAATTCAACTTTTTGCTCATTAATTTTCGTGCTAAAATCTCGTGTAATAGCCAAACTCCACAGCGTATTATAATAAAAGGCGAAAAAAGGGGGAAACGAGTACATCTTTAATTTTGATACGTGGCTTTAATTAATACAATTTAACGTGTATGTCCTCAGATGGTTGACTATGTTTATTAAAATTCTATTGTATATATGTATAAAATTTTAATGACATTAAAGCTTATTATATACCAAATTAAAGTTATAGTCTTCGTCTTGTAATCGACAAATCAATATTAATAACGAGATCGCGCGCGTTTCTAATTCAGCGGTCTTTAAATTATCGTAAAAATTATAATATATAAATGCGCTTTAGAGAGAATATTTATCGGCCGTGAATTTCTAGCCAATGTCGACTTGGCAAGAATGTGACAAGTAGCCGACTCGTAAAATCGGGTGATTCTTACGTTTTATGATTCTCCCGAGTACCTTCTTCCACTTTGCCGAATACTCCTTTGCTCGCGATCGGGATCGGATAAATTTTATTTTCACGACGCAAACTCGAACGATCGGTTTTTAAGATCAGAGTGGGCTTATTCGTGACGTAAGCAGTTGATTTATCGATATAGGGCTGTGTAATTCTCGCATTACACGTATTTACACGCTCCGTTTCGTTATATATACCTTTGCTCGCAAAACATTTCTAAAATAGAACTGTGAGAGAAACGCGACGCAAAATATTATGAACACGGATAATATTTGAAGCATTTTGTGCGTTCGATTATAAAATATTATATATTCTCGAATACAGGTAATAAGCAGATAATTCACATCTGTGGCCATCCATTTTAATGTAGTAGATTAGAAAAGACCATAAGACCGTTCATTAATAATGCTTTCGCACATTAATCATTGAGAATTTTTTATTTTACTCAGCTTCGGTTAATTATTTAATATATGTTTTTAACTAACGTAATTTAATATGTCTGTTCTTGTTATGCAATTTGTATGACTACGAGAGAGTGTATAACGAGAGGAAAAAAAAATGGAGATATACCAATAATAAAATATCTTTAAAATATCTCACATATCTATTATAATATTATGGCAAAATGTTTATTATTTAATTTCATATATTATCTCTATTCATGTTTATATATGTGTCTATAAAAATCCTTTTTAAACCAATTATAACGATATTAAGCAAGAAAATGCCACAATTGTGAAATAAATTATGAAAATTCAAGCGAAACATCATGTCAAGAGCATAAACTTTATCCATTCCACTATAAGTTACTGACGTCTAATATCACTAACGTGAGCCATAAATATAAAGTACATATTGCTATCGAGGGCCCATAACCGCGCGAGATAGATTCCTATTTGGAAACTTCCCGCCAAAGTTCGCGATGAAACGATCTCGCCTGTAGATATTCCAGGGGAAAGATTGCCGTGTCTTATCTATCGTAAAGGTATTATTATTAGCGATGAGGTATTTAAGATTCTTCCCGCGCACTTACGAAGTTTTCATCCCTCGCGGCGTATTTTTTTTTTTTTTCCGGCTCTCACCTTTCTTATCATCATATGTCACGATGGGAGTATCGGTAAGATTCTACGTCGCCTGAAGGTGGAATTGTACAAAAGTCGTGCGCGGCTATTTCGCGATTAGTCACTCCTCACGCGATCCGTAACATTATAATCCAGTGTTTTTATTCGATATAAAGTTATATTAGTGAGATATTTGCTGATAAATACAATATAATTTTATGTCGCGATCAGAACGGGTGCGTGCCGTTAATGGAGCCGCGAGAACGCAATCGATATTGAATTGTTCCTTCCGATGCCGCTGGTTGACGAGCGATGTGATACCTTCATACGATGTGGAAAAAATACAGAATTACATTTTCAGCCGAATGATATCGTAGAACCCGTGCAACATGCTATCATTTTCCGTATATATCGCTGGCAAAATATCCTATTTCGTGCGGCCTGCACAAAAAGAAAAGATCCAAGAGCGTCTAAATCTATCGAATTTCTACCGCACATAAAACTTTGTCTATCTTCGTGCCAATCAAATATAAAAAGAAAAAAAAAAATGTCAGTTGTACGCTCGGTTTTTACGCGAAAATTTTAAATTGATAAAATACTTTTTCTAAGAAAAGAAATACATAAGCAAAGTATTTTCAAATTTATATGCAATATTTAAAAAAAAAAAAAAAAACATACTTATATGTAGTTGATATTTTTTATCGTAAAATAAATGTTTATCGTTCGTCTACATCGATACGCAACAGCAAGGTTGACAGCATTGAAGTTACGTTGATCTGTGTAATATACAAGTATAAAAAATTCAAATTTTAACAAGTAGTAAACAAAATAATTGATATTTCAAAAAATTATTATTGTATGTATTGAGAATTTTATATTCGATAAGCAGATTAAAGGAATAATTTTATAAATTTTGAATAGACTCTACACTAATAATTCTATATATTTATAAAAGCTATAATTCTCTGAAAGCAAAAACTTTTATAAGATTATACATAAGCTTTTATATAAAAATCTTTTTTTATATAAATTCGACATTCGCGTATTTGGACGATATCAATATAAAATAGGTCTTACGTAAAATTTAAAAAAAACAATTAACCGCTTGAGTATTTGGCTTCCCCTTCAGGATAAACCTTCCACGTACTAACAAGCCCTTCCACTAACGTCAAGGTGTACCCGTTGGGAGGGTTTCGTCAGCAAAAATAAATACAACGAGCATTGTGCGTCGATCAAAATTTGTATCTTATCTAATAAATTTATTATATAAATTTATTAAAATTTATTAAATATTATTTCTTTCTTTCGTGATATCAAATATATATATAAGTAACTAAATCTTTAATTAGTATATCAAAAGATGCCATTCGAATTCTAAATAATTATAATATTAGTTAGATGCATTAAGTATTGCAGATGCATGTATAAATGCATATATAACTCTTTCATTATAGCGATAATATCTCGACGTTTATGCAATTTTATAATGCATTTTAAAGATTTTGTTAATATTATGTAGAGACAAGTTAGACACGAAATTATTTTATAATTATTAAATAAAAATATAACTCTAATTTTATTTTTTAATTACTACAATATAGCTATACATACATAATAACTATATTATATTATATTGTCCGTGAATATATTTCTCGTTTTCGAGAACAAATATTAAATATCAAACATTCTTCAGAATCAAACATTTTATGTACATATCTATTTTATTAAATATTTTAATGTGTATGACAAGCAGTAACCACGTGTACGTTGTCATATCATTTCGCAATTTTAGAAGTTGTTATCATGCAGCAGATATATAATACATATGTGTATGCATGCCGACGTAAACTTGCGCCAAAGAATTTACAATCGGGAGAAGGCAGCTTTTGAGATGCGCAAGCACAGGAGAAATACAATGGAGACATGCAGCGTTACAATAGCCATGTAACTATGCGCGTTAGAGACCGCAGTTTCTAAAGGGAGGAGGGGGCTCCCATCATGAAGGACGAACAACTACGTGTAGCTATACGCGCACTATCAGCTCCACTGGGAGATGTTTTTGCCCGATGCACACTATACGATGATGATCGAAGCTTTATGCCATCGGCGGCAAAATCGCTCCGCTAGTCATATCGCAAAGCTGCGGATTTCCCAGCGGATGTCAAGAGTTTACAGTTACGCACACATGTAACTTTTTCCGTATTCTCGCTTATTTACTCATAAGTTACGGGCGATAGCGGGTCATAGTAACTTCTCATTTAAATGTCATTTCCGTTTGCTGGAATGCGTGTAGACCGCCATGAATATGCATCGTCGCAAACAAACGGATTTCTACGGCCGCGCGAAAAAAAGTCAACATTTCTCTCGTGATAAATTACAAACCTGCTGCGCGTCCCAGAGGTAAATCGGAATCAATATAAAATAGATCGTTCTTAGGGTAGAACGCAATAAGAGGAATTAGACATTTTTGATAAAGAGCGTCTTCTATTAAATTTATATTAATCATAATAATTGGGAACGTTATTTAAAAAATTCAGTATTGTTAGGAAAGAGATCTTAATGGGATATAACGGGGTGTCCGTTATTATAATCGTTGTTTCACAAGGTTTACCGCATAATCGCTTCGTGCCAAATACTATTTCGAATCTGGTTTGTCTCGAATAAACGTCGTGTCGTAAGAGCTCTCTTCTAAAATTCCAACCAAATATAATACTTCCGCATGCGCTTTCACGCATATTATTACGCGGCAGAAATTATGCTTACTAAGCATCATCTCCATTAGTACAGGCCCATTGAATGGAAGAAGATTCTCGTGGTATATTAATGATGTAGTCCTTCACAAGTCCTTCCAAATTATGCCTTATATAATGTAATAGAGAGAAAGAAACGAGAATGACTCTCAGCGTGTATATATATATATATATATTTTTTTTTATACAATAATAAATATACTTATTAATTGAATACTTTTACATATCATAATGATGCTTGAGTTAATGCGTTTTATATATCCACGATATTTTGTTAATGATTAATATATTATTTATAAATCAACTTTATCCTAATATTGCACGATTACGCAAAACTATACGAGTTAATATTTAGCTGAGATACTAGCGATTCTAGTGATTAATGTGCGTGCAATTGTAATTAACCGTATTTTTATAAGTGAATGCTATGAAGGAGGAGTGCTGAAAGATAAATAAGGGAAGAAAAAGAGGTGAAGGCCTAGCAAAGGCATTGGGGGAACGACTATAGAATGAACAATTTATAATTCCATTAACGTATTATATGTTCTTTGTGAAATTAATTACTCGCTTATCTCTGCGGTAGTTACTTACTTTAGTAATTAATTCAGGAAACATTTGAAAAACATTAAAAGAAAGTAATTAAAAAAGATAATAATTTATTTTTAAAAAAATCTATTTTTTTTTTACTTTCTTTCTAAGTTAAACGAGTAATAAATTCGATATTATATCGCGAAAGATAATACGGAAAAACATTATAATATCAAAGTAATTGCGTATAATTTAGATGTTCACAATCAATTTTTTTTGGACGTTCTTAATTAATTTTTAAGTTTATTTCGCGAGTAATGAATTCGAAACTATTGTACTTTGGTAGCAATTAATTCGAGATATTATTTAATCAAGCTGATACTGTTCTTCTTATTCTTAGCTGATATTGACTTTCTTATACTCGTTCTTAGATACCGAACTTCTTACTTAATTAGCATATAATTATACGATTATACTACACCACGTACTACGGCATAGTGTAACTTTTATAAAATCGTAATACTTTTGAAATCTATCATTAATATCAGATAATTATTAAGCAATTAAATAGCAATTATGTGGGGATTAATTTTTTATTTATTATTCGCTATAAATGTTTTTCGGAAGTGAAGGTGCTAATGTAATATGTCAAGTCGGCATTATTATTTTTAATATTAATTTCATAATTATTGATATGGACAACAAATTTGGGATTAAAATAACAAATTAGCAATAAATTAATATTTAATTATGCCAGGTATACCGATTTGATTTCTCGTTACAAATATGTCAAATTAACGGAATCATCATCGTTTATATTGCCGGATTGTATTGATAAATTAAAATAAAATATCCCAACACGATATTATATTATATTACGCCCTGCCGTGCATGCTGTAATAGCTTGGTATTGTATATTACGCCTCCTACTGATATGATGCGCCAGAGAAACGTCTTCTCTTTGCAACACAGCGGCTTTCGCGGCACTTGGACTGCTTCGGGAAGTATTGACAGTGTCTTGATAACACGATCAGGCGCCACTCCGCCAACAACCCAACGGCTCTCGCGTACTCCATTACCGCGGGACTAATCGTATTAAGAGCGTGCCGCATCTCGTTGCACATCCCTCGGTTTCGCATTAACATACATGTCTGGATATACAACGCGACCGGACCACGAACTGCATTCGCTACGTCGGGAAAGGAGCCGCGCTGTAAGAATCGAAAACATGGAGGAAACGAGGAACTTTTGATAAAGAATATGAGGCATTTTTCGAGAGGAAGGACAAGATAATATCGACATATATCGGCTTATCACGGCCTATTTCTCAGCGATTGAGTGCGCTGCGCTTTATCAGATCTGATATGAATCTGATTCTTGAGAATTTATTCAGCAGAAGTATAGTTTATTCATTCGTTGCTCGTTTATGTACGAAATCGACGTGGTCTTAAAATTTGAAAGTTACTCTTTCGCGAGTTTCTTTCAAAATTTCATAATCTAAACATCTCGAGATAAGAATTTAAAAATCAAATAATACGTTGGTCTCATCGATATCTTTCGACCGACTTTTCTCGAAAGGCGAGCATACCGCTTCTCAAATTTTTTTCTCACTTGTGTAACACTCTCAGGTTAATGAAATTTTTCTCAGCTTTTTTTGAATTCTGCGTTAGATGTTTGTACAAGAGTGCTATAAGATATTAACTTTTCCAAGCTCGGGGTCACTTAAAATTCCTCTCGACGTAATGCTGCCGGTATTAAGTCAGCGAACGCTGTCTCAAGTGTCGTTAGCATTGCAGCAACCTAATTTCGCTTCAAGAAATTCTTCCAAGTGTATTTCTCGAATATACGGTTTATTTAAATGTACATTGCGGTACATTTAAATAATTTTGACGCAATATTGAATATCTGCAGAATCATGCAGATTCGTGTCTTATGAAGCAGATTATATTAAATTATTCGATCAGCGAATAGAGAATCCAATTGTCAATCGATCGATCTCATCTCACATCCGACAGAGATATCAAAGCGTTGATTCCTGCCTGCCAATTTATATGTTAAATCGCGAAATTACACGTTTTCCCGATACTACGCATAATCATTTAACTGAAATAGAATGCAATCTCTAAATGCAATCTCTATTGCTATCGTTATGTCTTAAAAATACAAGAATTTTTTCATCGTGAATAAAAATAATTTAAAGGTTGATTGTTGAAAAAAAAAAAAAAAAGTGAAGTGTTCGTGAAAAGAGAGTTAGAATGAAATATTTTTGCAGAAAAATTATTCGCAGTTTACATGTAATATACGCGCGTTGTTACATTTAATTCTTCGGAAAATTAATATATACAAAATTTTGTATTTATATGAAATAAAATTTCATTCCTGCGTAATATGTATTTTAAAATGCTCAAATTAATAATCTTCTAAAAATTAATTGCTTGTAATTTTCTACAGTTTTTTTTCGCGATTTTACCGAATAATATCAGCGACACACGTCTTCCGGGGATTTAAAGGATACGCTGTGTGCTGACGAATTCTTGCGTATCAGACATGTGAAAATATAAAGATCGTAACTTGACGTTAATAATGGATTTTGAGGCGAAATTGAAAAGGACTTCCGAGCCAAACGTTTATTCCGCTTTAAGGAACTTAAAGCCCGCGCGTCGTTGTAATATTATGATTTAAGAATATCTTTCCACGCGCTTAGCAGAGACGAGAATGCGCGAACAATAAAGCGGAAAAGTCGAAAGTTTCAACGGTGGAATATATTCGCCATTATACTATTTTCGTCTCGAATTGTTACCGGTTCTCTAAGGAAGGGCGACAGAGAAGACTGCGCCGAAAGGTGTGACCGAAAAGCAGGATCGACGTAACGAGCGAACGAGAATAGAGTACAAAACGAGAACGGTGCTTATTGGAAGTTCAAATTGTAGCGAAGTAGAACATGTAATTCTCACGTCGGACCGTGCATAGTTTGCTTTGCGAGTGTTGGGCATTTTATCTCTCGACTATATATATTTTTTAGAGGACGAACCGCGAAGAATGCTGTTTGTTACGACGTCAGAATTATATGATCGGATATAAGAAAGCAAAACAGCCGTTGAATTATCGGAAAGAAAATCAAACGATATATCAGACTTTGACTTTGATTTTTTTACCATCTCGATTCTATCTCGCGGATTGTATCTGATTCTTCAAGATTAGTGGGAAGATTTACTGCCCCGTTGCTTCTTCTTTCTCTTCTTTTCGTTTTCTCCCTCGCTTTCGCATCGTATCGTACGTTTTCTTTTTTCTTCTTCTCCGTTAAGCTTGAGGAAATTGTAAAAAGGCGTTTTCTTACTATCGTTTCGCGCAACAATTCTCACTTCGCGTGCTTTCCAGCCTTTCTTTCGCCTCGGTAAGTAACATTAAGTCCAACCGCGTATATGACAGGAATAAACTCACGTTGCGCGACGCGATATATATATATATATTTTTTTTTTCTTAAACGCGCAGTCTTTCTTCTTCAGCAATGTTCCTCGTGCCCGTGTCCGTTTTTAAAGATAAAAGACCGGGTGCGAAACGCTCATATATTATGAACGGATTTTTAGATACGTTTCTGCATTTTCGGAGCTTAATCGCATGTTTCTGACATCTCGAGAATTTCAATTCTACGGCGAAGAATGCGAAGGGGGAGGAGGGGTGAGAGAGTTTGGCAAGTGCTTGGGCAACTTATCGCGGTTTGGAGCGGTGACATATCGATCAGCTGTTCGCGGCTTCAGTTCGAAGCGCTCGCGAGACATCATCGTATTCATATCGAACGTGTCCAAGACAAGATTTCTCCCGAAAAGAGTTTCCAAGATCGGAGGATTCTCTTCTCGGGCTATTAGTTTCGTTTTCAAACGAGCGGGAGAGCGACATTGAAAGAGAAGCGACGATGGACGAAATCGGATTTTATCTGTATCTAAATGGACGGATTGAGCGACGAGTCTTTTCATCAAGCGAAGTAGCATCTATTGTTAACGCGTATATCTGTCTTGGCTCGCTTGTTTTGTTACAACATACGTCTTTGTAATCCGAGATACCCGAGAGAATTGCATCAAACAGAATGCTCTCGCTGAGTTTTATAGAATTGCCTTCGCTTATCTCAAAAGATTGCAAAAATCATGAACAACGTCCTTTCACAAATATTGCGCCAATCTTTATATCTTTGTGAAATTGATAAAGGAGTAAGAGATTTTCACTTTTAATAATCGTATAAATAATCGTTGAAGCACTGAATATAAATTACTGTACAATTTCTCGTTTCATAATATTTACGATCAATGCAAGAAAAAGTACCCGCCAAAAAAGATTTATTTTATCGTAAACTATCGTAAACAATTTTATTCCATCGGAAGAAAAATCACAGAGTCTTTAAGTAAATATATACCATATTGTGAGGGAAACAGCGTTTGTAATTTATAACGAATTTCTTACTCTTATCTTAAATGCGAATGAATGTAACGAGGCGGACGCAAATAACGAGCAATATTCATTAGATTTCATGCATTTTTGCGGGTCAGCCAGAATGTAGAAAATTATGAGACGAATCACGTCGAAAATACCAGGTTATATATAACGTCCGCCCTTCTCCTTTTTTCAGAGCAAGATGAAAAAAGAAAAAAATCACGATAACATATCGTTGGAAATTTAGCGAAAGCTTGTTAGATATTGCGTGTGCGTAGAATTTGAGGCAGCTTGCAATTTGTGCCGCCAAAAGGACTGCGTTCGATTCAGTAATATTTCCGACGATAACTCGCACAAAATATCATATAAATTTCGGCTCCATCCGATCCCTAGAAATAATGAAAATATCTAATTGTAAGTCACGGGAAGATAAAGAAGTAGCGATGGGACTGGAGCAAAAAATAAACTGGACCTTTGAAGTTAACTAAAGTTTATCTTAGGATGACTATTTTCTGTCATTTCTGAAGTTCGTGATATTTTTTCCAGATATAAAAGTTTCTCATATCTCCTTAAAATATTATTCATTTCATTTAATCGGGTTACATCCGAATTTTTATGCGGTGAATTTATCATTATAATGAAAGAAAGATTGCTGCGTAGAAAAAATCAGGGTTGCACGAGACCCAAGACAAGACAATATTCGCAAAAATATTGTATTGGTCTTGAAAATTTCAATCTTGTCTTGGTCTTGAGAGGATTTTTGTATCAAAGATCTTGTCTTGTCTTGTCTTGCCTTGATTTTTATTAACAGTCTTTATTTAACACTAAATTATTTGTCAGCTTGATAAAAAACAGAAAATAGTAAGTATATCCGATTTCTTCTGTTATCCGAAGCGCCGAGCACGATTTTCGTTTCTTCTTTACCGCGTATGCTCACGTCTCGATTCTGCAGACGCAGTCTAAAAACGAAAACCAAGTTCTTCCGCTGAACATGCAAACATTTCCGAAAGTGATAATGAAAGTTCGAAAGTAAGTGCAGTTAAACAATGCGCATAGAAAACTTATTTTAAGTATGAAACAAGAAACAATGAAAAAATCGGCGTATGTTTATTATGTCGAAAAGAAAATGTGACTAAAGAAATAAAAATGAAAAATAGTAACGCTACTGGATTAAAAAAAACATTTGGAGAAAGATCATAAAAAAGCATATGAAGATTTATTTGGATTAAAAGCAATGAGAAATAAAATATTGTCAGAAAAACAAAAAGCGATAGATATATTTTTAAACGTAAGTATTGAAGTTAAACTTTATAAATTAAGTAATATAAAGTAATTAATTTGCGCTTCTTTTATGTCACATTAAAGTGTGTAATGATAATAATGCGCAGGCTCTTTAAATTTAAATTTTTTAAAGTTTTTAAATTTATAAATGTTTTTATTTACTAACAATAAATAAAATTTTTTGTCTTTCTCGCCTATTTCCATATTAATTAAAATCTCCGTTCACAGATCGGGAACAATTAGATAACTTTTTTTAAAAACCAAGACTTGTCGATAAGATCAAGAATCTTGATAATTTGTTTTAGTATTGTCTTGATAATTAATTTAAAATCTTGTCTTGATCTTGTCTTGAAATTCAAGACAAGATCAAGACAAGACCAAAACCAGTCTTGGTATCTCGTGCAACCCTAGAAAAAATTTAAATTTATCTTGCAAATATATTAATTCTCATGATATTTGTTTGTATCCTACACTTTTTATTTTATCCTATTTTTATCCGCAATTCCAAAAAGTGATAAAAAAAAAAAGAAATGGGAAATCTTTAAACAATGAGTTTCCGATAAAAGCCGTACATGTAACAACGTAACTCGCGGCGAGGACCCGATAAAAATTACGATCAGAATAAAAGTTCCTCTCCCCAGGGGAGATTCTAAGTCCACGAGATCGTATCTCCAGCGAATAGTCGATTCTACGCGAACGGCAGAATACGCTTATTCGTCCGATTGCAGTCGGAATATTGCTTCTTCCTCCGGACCAAGGAGAGCGAAAAAAACTGAAGGACCGTACCTATATAGTTATGTGCGCGGTCCAGAGTGATTTGCAATTTGCATATTTCACCGGCGTGCATCGCATCGAGAGGACAGCAATTCTGTTCGCAATCTACGTTCTACAGATCCTTCCTACCTTAGCATCAGCGAGAACCTTAACGAAAGTCATTGGCATTTTTTCGCGCGTCTCTCGCTAATGTCTTTTTTTTTTTTTTTTTTTTTGGCTACGACAGAGCTAGTTGAGCACTTTTATTAAATCGACATGTCCGAATACGTTCGATAATGTGTCATCTGCAATGATGTTCGATGCATGAATTGTTTATCGACGATAAGAGGCAGGAAACTGCGACGCATCAAGAAACGTGAAACTGTCACGAATTAACTTTCGATCGAAATCATTCGAGTGATCAATTTAACGCTCTGAATTTTTTACGCGCGGAAACTCGAAATCCGCTAATAAAAATCCATTAATTTAAACTGCGTAACTATGCATTCTTCAAAAAGTCAATAACCAGAATAATCAAAAGTGATCTTTTTTTTACAATATGCGATACTGCGGACAATTCTACCTTACAAACGAGGATAATCTTCTCTGTTAGCTGCATTTTCGCACAACACACACACACACATACACACACAATTTCGCCTGGTAAATTAGGGAAACTATGTAATTTTACGGTCCACGACATAATCCTATTTAAATCCGGGCTAATAGTTCACAAGCGCCTAAAGCCAAGCAGAGAGAAAGAGAGACAGAGAGGAGGACTCTTCTTGCGGCTAGTAATGTGTTACGAAAACGTAAATTACGTACATCGTCACGAATACCACAAACGTCACGACGCCCTTCGCGAGCCGAACGTTCTCTCTCTCTCTCTCTCTCCGCTTCACTGCCGTTATATCGATCGTTAGCTATTTTCAGATTCAGGAACAATATTCGAGCGTTAATTGCTCCATTTCGCTTCGCCATTCATCCCTCACCGCAAAACAGCGCATATACGTACACAATCGGAGGATACTCGCGCGGCATACATAACGCGACTGTTGTGTGTGTACACGCATAGTTTAAGAACTTTCCGCGGAATTATTCGCATTATTGAATGTGTATCGCGCGAACAAAGCAACAGCGGGCGAATGGAGAACGCGTTTGGCATCTCGACAATAAATCTCGATTAATACCAGAGATTACGCAAAATATGAAACATCAAGATTGTGAAATGTGTGCAGAAGGGCTTGTAATAAATCTTTGAGAAACGCGCGTCGATACATGTATGTATAAGTATTATATTGTGCAAAAATTAATTCACAAATTAATGCAGAGATCAAGTAAAGCAGCGTGATGTACGAAAATGCGATCTTTGTAAATCGTTTGCATAATTGTGTCTTGCACCGGCTTTACTTAATCCGTTGTCCGGCCGTCAGACAGATTGCGTAAATCTCAATTCTACTACGTTGTAGTGAGCTAAAATAATAATTGGCGTCAACGTCGCGCGATGCAGTGTCAGTTACAATTTGCTTGACATAGTATGACTGACTATGTAATTCAAATGTACGCGCGTGTAAACAAAAAAATGTCCTACAATTGTGCGACAACGGAACTATATTTACTCAGCTCATGATTATTTTATTCTCTTAAAGTAAGAAAAAAAAAAGGAAGAAAGAGTTGTTATTTTCTCATATTCAAATTTTACATACGATTTTTCCTTGAGACTATCGTTCCATCGGTAATCGTTCTACTTACTATTTTCTGTTTTTTATCAAGCTGACAATCAATTTAGTGTTAAATAAAAACTGTTAATAAAAATCAAGGCAAGACAAGACAAGACAAGATCTTTGATACAAAAATCCTCTCAAGACCAATACAATATTTTTGCGAATATTGTCTTGTCTTGGGTCTCGTGCAACCCTAATGGAGATGGTTGTCACGAACAAGTATTGTTTTACATCGATTTTTCGACAAAATAATAGTCCGTCGATAATTATATTTTGATGGAACGTCAGTGAAACATCAATTTAACTATTGACAGGAAGAGGGAGGGAAAGGAAGCGTTAATCTCGCAGAATGATTACTCGAAGGTTCATGAGACGCTCTCGCCGCACTTTGCAATCCTCGAGCGTCTTAATCGAGACGATCGTGTTCCACGCGGTTCCCCAGTTTTATAATCGAATTCCTTCGAGAAATTCAACGGCTCATAATCAACACATCCGTCCTCTTTCTTACGCGTCTTTCTACGATCGCGTTTTTCCCCATCCATAGCTTTCATTTTGTCATTGGCTCAAACAGGACAGAATAAAATTAAATTGCAAATAGAATACAATTTTATGGATTTCGTTCTTATGATTATTTACACTCGATTTGGCCACGTGCGAGAATCGAGAGAGAAAAGAATCACGCGGCGATTCTTCAAGCAATTTATTCGATAGCACTCCCACACTTTATTCGAACTTGGAAAGTGATCCCGATGTTATAATATACAATATTTTTCAGGTGGTGGCGTGGATGGAACCGTAATGTTCCATGTGCAGTGGCCTGTGAGAAATTCGCGAACATAAGAACACGCCCGACATACGGACAACGAATGCGGAATCCCGGTGAGACGACGGGGGCAATTCTTCGACGAGGATCCTCGGACGTGCTTGAAATAAGCAGTAATGGCACAAATTCTTATTTCTCCGTGAATGCTCGGCCTACGAGAAGCATTTTTTCGACGTTAGTCAGCGAACCAAGAGAGAGACTCATCCGTCTCCTCGTCTCCGATAAGCACAGTCCTCGCGGAACTCTCTGTCGGATGTCCTCCAAAACTTGGACCCCCCTCTGAGTCTCACAAATTGTATATCCCGGGACCAGTTACGCGCGTCGTTCTCGAGAAACTTTTGCATCGATCGCGAAGCAAACCAGACGAACTTTCTTCCAGACGCGAGTCTTCGGGAACTTCCCGAGAACGCGACGCCGCGATTCGCCACCTCCTCTCTCCTTTATCTTACCTCGTTAAAACGCTCTCGGCCATGAACGAACATTTTCCACTTTGCCCGCGATAAACGTAGCGCGCTACCAAAAAAAAAAAAAAAAAAAAAATGGAAATCCCCGAGTCAATTGAAAATTAAGGAGATACCTGGAAGCGTTCGCGCGAAATAGGCGAGAGGAGATTCTTGCTCATTCTAATAACGTCGAGGATTGCGAGTAACAGTGTCGTCGTCGTAGTGAAGAAGAATGTGCGAGACTATTGTACCTTAAAATTCCAAGCGTGTTGGACAACGAGAATGGCAACCGACGTAATGCAACGCTGAAGAGCGGATCTGAGTTAAGGGTGTCGCGAAAGCACCGAGAAAACGTTTTTAAACGAAGATTTAGTTTCGGTTTTCATCTAATTAAACCGCGTTAGAAGTGTGATTCGTGAAAGAAAGATTAATGATACAACGCGGACTTCCATATAAATTCCGGAGAAGATTTTAATAGCGATGTGTAAACAAAAAGCTTGAAATACAGAAATTTGTAATTTTTTCCATTTGAGTGAAACGTAAAGGAAATACTCAATTCGGCTCAATTAATACGATGCGGGGAACGGGAAAAAAAAACGTCGAGTTATGATCGAGCGAGGTAGAACGAAAGTTTGACGGGGATCATCGCGAAAACAACGGCTTCGTTAAATGCGCAGCATCGTATGACAGACCGGGGGCGAAAAACTTTTCTTTCCGAAACGAAACGTACGGAATATATATATATATCGTCGACAAATATCGCGCTCGCGAATTCCAGGAGCAATATTCATCGTCCTCGGCGAGGAATTGATGCGCGAAAAACCATCCCGTCGTAAAACGGCGAGAGAATTTCACGACGAAGCATCAACGATCGCTTTAGTAATCGTTAAAAGGAGATCGAATGAATCGGTAAAATGCACGGCCGAAGCGACTGCGGGCTATAAGATTAAACGCGAAACTCTCCCGTAAAGCGAAGAATCATCGAACGTTCCTTCTAGCTGAGAGAGAGATTAGCGTAATAATTAACGACCCGATTCCTGTCTCCTTATAGCGGAGAAGACAAAAAACGAGGTAATATAAAACCGACAATTACGTTTACGAAGGACAAGTTACAGGCAGATATGAGCGAAAAAAAGTGCATTTATTATTCTACGGCGACGAATAAGTCGCGAGGACAATGAAGTTTCATCCAACGGATGTCCGGGATATGATTGGATTCTGCGGAGAGCGGTCATTGTGCATAAAACGTGAGTGGAAGTGAGATCAAACGTCGAATCCGGAATTGTCTGATCGTGCCGCTTATCTTGCAGTCTCTAACACAGGCAAAGGTGATATCGCAGTAATATTATCGACCTTACCATAGCAATCGGTATCGCCACGGAACTAATCGAGATGGCCCGTCGCACGAGAGCACGAATATTAACGACGGAGTCGATAAACGGGAAAATGGCTCCGAATTAACGATTTCCGTAACCGGAGCGGCCGCGAAGGCCGCGCGCGATACGATCTCTCTCTCTCTCTCTCTCTCTCTCTCTTTCGAATCAATTCCCTCGATTCGCCATCGTCGTTCTCTGAACGATTTCCGATTAAGATCGGTTAAATGGAAAAATTGACAAGAACTTAAAAGCTCGTATTTCCGGCAGCCTTTCTGAAAGATCGATCTTGAATAAACGATAACAGAACTGACGATATTAGAAGAGCAAAGATATTCGCTTGGAAGACGCTGATTGATAAATGTGTTTCTCGATTCTTCGACCTACGGAAACTTCCCTCTGCAGCGACGTCGCGTCGAAGAATTCGTAAGTTGCCTCGATTATAACGGTATTATGCGAGAACGAGTCTTGACGTTACGTCGAAAGCTCGATCGAATTGATCGGTTGGTATGCGCGATCGCGAAAAATATGCAAGTTACTCGCCCCGAAAGACGATAGTCCACCCCATTCTCTCCCCGATAGTTTCTTCTATCCTAAACGAATCTTTACCCTTTAAATCGAGCAGCGTAAAAATTTCCAGATCATTCAAGTAATCTCGGTAATATTCGTTTTGGAAAAAAAAACCAACGGATATATTCAATGACAATCGATAGACGATACCGAATCTCTTTACGACGCCATTACCGTGGAAGTTATCACCTCAATTACCGAGAAGTCAACACATCTGGAATAGGGAAAAGTAGCATAACGCAAATATTCGGAGAGGGGAAAAAGATAAAGATTGCGTAGATTCCGGTAGAAAACTCAGCACTCTTGAAGAGAGAGATAAGTTGCCACTGCAAAATTGCAAGCGGAAAGATGAGTGAAGGCGACAATTGAATTGTAGTAGAGGAACGAAGAAAAAGTGTGAGAAGAATTTTCGCGATAGTGTTCAACGTAAGCGAGAGACGAAAAGAGAAAGAGAGAGAGAGAGAGAGAGAGAGAGAGAGAGAGAGAGAGAGAGATTCTCTCGCGATACCGTCGCTATGCAGAGTCTCGCAGACGAATACTTGACATACAATGCCACGTCACATCCTTGGAACGTGACGACGACGACGACGACGATACTATGGTATGACAATGACACCTACTATCACAACGGCACCAACTACACGGATCTGGAGCCGCGTAATCAATTTGTTCTGCCATGGTGGCGGCAGATGATCTGGACACTCTTGTTCGCCGGTATGATCGCAGTGGCGACCGGTGGCAATCTTATAGTGATATGGATCGTACTGGCGCATAGACGGATGCGCACCGTCACCAATTATTTCCTGGTAAATCTCAGCATCGCTGACGCGATGGTGTCCACTTTGAATGTCACCTTCAACTATACCTACATGCTGAACAGCCATTGGCCGTTCGGCACGCTCTACTGCAAGATCTGTCAGTTCATCGCCGTCCTCACGATCTGCGCCAGCGTCTTCACCCTGATGGCGATATCTATCGACCGGTAAGTGGGTGTGAAAAAGTAATAAAAGTTTTTTTCGTTTCCGGATTCGAAATTTGCGCACAAAATTTGTGCTAGCTAAAAAATTTGAATAAAAATTTATATGATGATATATCGATTCGAACTTCATTTTTATTATAAAAGCGAATAATAATTGAAATCTAAATAATTTGCCCTCGAAACTGACGTATATACCAAAAATTATATAAATAAATAAAAAAAAAGATAAAAATAAAAGTAAAGCATATTTAAAAAAATTTTTAAATATGCAGAGAGAAACGCGATGTAATATCGATAACAAAGGTACCCGCTATTTTAGCGTTATTTAAATTATGCAATTCGTCAAAGAAATCGTAGCTTTAGAATTTCAAAAATTTTCAAATTAATACATAATTTAACTTTTAACACACGAATGAATATAAATTCTTTATGAATGTTATGAATTCCCGATAAGTAAACTAACAATATAAGTGAACCTTCCATATATCAATTTTTCTTGCTAAAAAAAAGAAATAGAGATACATTCATTTAAAAAATCTACATCAATTTTTATGTACTTATCTTTCCTTTTTTTTTTTTTTAGAATAATATAATTCGCTGAGAGCAATCACGTATTTCAAAATATCAGTGTGACATCCAAAATCAATTTTAGAACAATGTAACGTTTAGGATTTGCCCGGTTGTTGCACGAAATGTAAAGAGATATTATCCGTTAATACTAATCGTTTCCTTTCAGCTCGAGTCATCATCATGATACTTAGATACATCGAACAATCAATAATCCTGATGATAGCGTAGTTTCTGATTTCCGTGAGTTGTCTATCTTTTCCCTTCGCTTGAACGTGATGCTCTTGCTTTTAGCGTGTGAATGCTTTTCGTGCTGAAACCCCACTTAGATCGATGTCCGGTGCCGGGAAAACACATTTCCTTCTGTTTATCCGGACGAATTTGCTGCGTGTAGATGTTGAAGTAGGTAATACCTACTAGATATAGCGTGAATACGTCACACATGACGTCGCTTTAAGAGAACAAAGGTTTCACGATGAAATGGAAGAGACGAGTTTCGGACTTCTTCTTCTCTGATATGGCTGGGAGACTTTCCGAAAGGAATTGTCTATACACCATTAACTAGGTATAGGTATTAGATAGGTTAATATATGATAAACTAATATAGGTATTGGATAGGATAATATATGATAAACCAATATAGGCATTGTATAGGATAATGTGTGAAAACCTCTTTTTCTAACGATCAATCTGAGGTCGAAAATCGGTCGAGAAAAAGGAGGAAGACTCGCTTCAGCGTCACCTATCCTGCGATTAGACGAGACGAAACTTCATAGCCGTCAAGATCCAATTACATAGTTCAACAAATCTCAATTTCTTACTCGCGGCTCACGATATATCTCGGCACATCATCACCAGAGCAGATATTTTTTTCACGCGTATATAAAAAAACGCGAGAACCGAAAAGTCATCCTATTCTCTAAATCCACCGTCGCGTTCATCATTAGCATCGTATCGAACTTAAGTATATTTGATATGATCGCTTCTTATGGGATAGAACGCACATTGCAATCATAAACGTCTAAAAGTTTGCTTTACAACGAGAGATAAAAGAAATACGAGCGCGCAAAAAGTAAGTAAACGAATTCAATCTGCCAGTTTGAAAAGTTAATTTTTCCAAGCAACTCTCCTCTTGAACGAGAACAACACATTCGGGGTTATACTCTCAGCGGAATACATAATTCATTGCTCTTTTTTTTACCGTAATCGTAAATCTAGTTCTTTCTCTTTCCTTTTTAATCCAACTAGATTACGATTCTTTTAATCAGACTGGAACGAAAGATAATTCCTTGGATATTAAAGAGAGAAATCATTTATTCAAGGTGATCGATAACTAATGCGATATAAAAACGAACTTGTCGAATTCTTTGAAGATTCCGCCGGAAAGCGCGAATGCATTCGTAACATTTCGAGCGTGATCGCTTAAATTATCATGATCTCGATTAAAGATTCAGTCACTTTTCGAATCAGACAACCCCGGCATTTCTCAAAGCCGATGCTTATGCTAAGTTCGCGTCCTATTCAGCCAAGCGAATGGCTGAAGAAACCATCGCTTCAAGAAACCACGTAAGCAAAGCTCGAAAGGATGAAGCAATGGCGGAAACCGCTAGTTGGAATATTGTTCCTGCAAATTTCAGGAGCTCCTTATTTGATGTGTTTCAGAGAAAAAAGCCACTATTCAAGAATTAACATTCAAAATTAAGCGTAGAACGATTCTGAATGCCAGTCTATTCCGCGAGGCATCGTATAGATATTTTTGTACATTCACAAGAGTTATCCTAAAACAAACGTGTACTTTTCGAAGATTTAGACTTTTTTTTTTTTTTGGAATCTCGATAAAAATGAATAGGGAGATAAAAATTTCTATCGCCCTGTGTCGCCGACAAATGCGACGTATATTGGAAGGCGCTCATCGCTCGTAAATCCTGAAATTGGCTTTTTATGCCGAGGATAAAACACACAGAGGAGGGTGACTCGTTGTTACCGGTGCCAATCGTCCACCACGAATGTCGCACAGACGGATTTATGGCAGGAACTAATTTTCGGCGATACCGGAGGCTATTGCTTGCGCGACGACGAAGCCCGGCATTCCGCAACAGACATACGTACCGTGGCATTTCCAAAATGACATCTCGTCGATAGTGCATCGCATTCGATCGAGGGTGCGGCAGTCCCCTGATAATGTGCGTTATCGCGAGCATCGGAGATCCGAGACTACGACAATACACCAAGGTACGGAGAATAGAATACGGGAGTAAAGACGGAGAAAGGGAATCATAGGAACGTAGGCATCGGCGTCCGTAGGCCCGAGGATAGAAATAACACGGATGTCGCAGCTCGCGCGTCCCGATCGATTTTCACTACGACGAGAAAACGCTTTTATCTAGATTATTAAATGTATTACAGTGCGACGCTGCTGCAACGAGCCTTCGTAAGTGCGATGGAATCGAACGAAACGGGAAAAAACTTAATCGAAGGACTCGACGTAATAGTAAATACGACGCGCTCTAAATTTATATCCTAAGCCCGATTTAGAAGAATCTATAAATTCGCGATAAGACTCGAGATAGAATTCTATTTATATTTTTGCATTATAGTAAATATAAAAAAATTTGTGTATGTGTTCATTCCGATGTGTCTTTTACATTTTACTTCTACTCTTTTATTATTATACAATATACATGAAATTTTGTAAATAGAAAAATCTTATCCCAAATTTTGTCGCCAATTATAGATCGCCTAAAGCGGGGTCTTTACGATTAAACCGATCGTATGTATTTATTTGAATAATATTGCAAGTGCAGATTTTCTCCAACTCGTTTTCCAATTCGCGCATTTTTTTTCATCGTACCCTATGTATAAACGTATGTCGGCAGCAGATGTTGTCGTAAATATAGAAAAACTCAGAGATTGGATCGTCGGTTAATTTTCTCTGGCGCGCTCGATAGCCCACGTAAGGATATTGCTGTTATCACTATCTACCAGGGGGATATCGATACCAAGTATCGCGAAGAGAAAGGTCGATCTCTCGAAAAGATCGAAGAGAAATCAAACGCCGCGTAAGCGTAAGAAGAAGAGGCTCGGCAAAGTTTCCTTTTATCGCATAAAAGAGGATAAATAATTGCCGGCGCGCAAAGTAAAGAATCATTCGTCGTCGTCGTTTGAGATATTTTCGTTTCGGACACTTCGACAATCCGAGAGAAATGTCTTTTTGAAAAAGAAAAAAAAAAGAGAAAGAGAGAGACTGACTGATATCAAAAAGTATCGCCAATAAGAAGGAGAAACACTCTGCTTCAAAAAAGGATAAAAAGGATTTCAAAAGTAATCGCAAAATTAATTTGATTATATTGTCGCGATTTTTCACGGAACCGATCGGTTCAATATTTCAATTCGATTGATTTTAAGAAACGTATTGCAGCAAAATCTCATCTCAATACTCATTTTTATAAAATAGTATCTTTAAAATTGATATATTTAAAAAAACCAGAAGACACACTGGGATCTCTTTAGCGATTTATTAACTATATTAGAAAATTGGATCGACTCTCGAACAATTCTCTATGAAAGATCGTTATTGCGATACAATCGTTAGGTAACAAGATTCAATTCAGAATGCGGCGAGTATAACGGTACGATGAGCTCGCATTTTTAAAGAAATACGATATCGGATGTGTCTTAAATTTTGCACACGGAGAATTGTTTTATTCGACGACATTTCGCATTTATATGGCAATTGTAATACAAAACTGTAAAAATTTGCTTGCGTCTGAAGAACGCGCATTTCTGAATATTGACTCATTATGATATCCCCGCGTATGTTTGGCATCCATTATTCCATAGGGAAATGCACACAGCGCGACGTCGTTGATAGCGAAGGGTGAAGGGGGTGTGGTGCAGTTACCTCCTTGCGCGCGGTATGTCACGTACATGCTTCCGATACCGATTCAAACGAGAGCCGCGCGTTGAAACAATGCCGCTCATTGAAGGGAGCACACGTCGTTGCAATCGAAATTCCGCAAAGGACGTGCGAAGCATGTGTGGCACGAAATAAAAGAGAAATGCACATACCACAAACCTCCGAAAAAATATTTCTTTTCCGCCTTTAACAGCAACGAACGTTCGTCCGAGGCAGCGATAGAGAAATAATCTGGCATCTTATGTCCCGATTTGTGAATACGTTAGAAATTCGATAAAAGAATTCAATGAAAAAATGTAAAAAAAAAAAAATAATAATTGCAATCAGTAAGATCGGTTTTTATTTCCGAGAAATGATGAGAGAAAGAGAATCTGAGAAGAGATGAAAAAATAAATTCTGAAATATCGCTCAAGGATACATTAGGAGTCGATAAAAATAATCCAATTAGAGGCCAAAATGTACTCATGCCCGTCGCCGATGTGATCAATAAAAGCACTGCTTAATAATAATATATTGATCCATGCTAGATAGAAAATATATATAAATTTACGTCGATGGGGAGAAGTTTCTCCGATGGTGCGATGCAATTTCGATCCTGAATGCGCGTCTGTTGCATTTGTCATTTTGGAATTCTATCAATTATTAATCTTAGTATTCTATCAATTATATGTGACACACATTTTTTAATAAAAGCCATAAATTATTAAGCTTAAAATTCTACCAATTATCTCTCTCTATCGTTTTTTATCGATTAACTGTTCGTCGAGCGAGCTGTTAATTGCAGATTATCATTCAAAGGCGAGCTTAGTCAATAAGAAGTCCGATAGGCGGACAGCTTAGGGGAAGAAAACGAAGGGAATGAATACTTGAATAAATCCATTCCTCATTTAGGGACTGATCGATAAAGAAGATAGAAAATTTGGCATGCTTAACGACGTTTCCAGCACGACAATATTTCTGATAATCAGGTAGCGGCTTTCTATTGTATGTCGGCTCTCGATATTGATTAACGTAAAGGTATGAAGAATTTATAAACGTAGGTTATAAGTTGGTTAATTTACCTTGAGCGACTCGCGATCGTAAACAGACGTTACTTACGCAGAAGTTGATCACGAAAAATGCACTTCTGACAGAAGCTTGGCCAGAGATCACGAAAGAGATAGAAATAAACTGCACATCGTGTTCATTTACGATGCAGTAACCGAGAATTCGACTTTTTCGTTCTAAATCACATTCGAGAAATCAAACACGAAGACATCGAACTGATAGCGATGTTCGGATCCTGCGGCCTTTATCGAACAATGTGGAAGAGACATCGAGTACGATCGAGAGTCCTTCAACGATCGATTGACGATCTTCTTCTTTCCCAAAACGACGACGACAACCCGCAATTTAATTTCCTCAATACGCCGATTATCCCATAGGGATTGTCAATCGATGATCGGTGGTTCGAATCGTTTCAAGGCGAAGGTGTCTCGCGCAAGAAGAGAACGAGGATTTGACTGAGTCGCGTGGAAAGCTAACGAGAGCGTCTCAAGAACTTTAATGATCGCTATGACGATAACGGCGAGGAAGCGGTGATTACTAACGACCATCCGACACTCTTGACTAACAAAGTGGAGGAAACTTGGAATTTCCTAGAAGGAAACGTCCCTTGAGAAAAGCACTCTTGATTAGAAAAATTAATCAAAGTGACGGCGGAAACATTTTTTACCGCAAATAGCCATCGGTGTTTTTGCACCATCGATTTTCTACCGAAAAGAAAGAGAGAGAGAGAGAGAGAGAGTGAGAGGAGGGGGGGGGGGAGGGAGAAGCTGAGAATAAAATTTATCTACACGTTCTCCGATTTATTTCGATTGCGTGTGTCCTAGGAAATCTATCATCCTGATAGATATTACAAGTGATATCTGTTGGATCTGGCGAACTCTCCTCAAGTTGCAGGCTATCGAAACTTCGCGTATCCGTTGTCTCACGCTGATCAGTTTTACTCGTATTATCGGAAACCATAGGACTGATAATGAGATACACACGAGCAGTTAACGGAGCGATCCGGTCATCGGTTCGCATGAGGGTGCAAACCGGCACTTCAGTTGCCGTTTGTTTACAACGAGAAGATGGTTTTATTCGCGGGGGTTGTTTCACAGAAGAGTACCGACTAGTTTGACCAAATTGAATCCGATCTCTCTCGACACGCCGCGCCCCAACGTCCGTTAATTCGTGAGTAAATATTGACGGGGATTGCTTTTTCTTTTGTGAGAGCAATTCATTTTTTTTCTTCGTTTTTTTTTTCTTTTTTCGGGTTGGACTTCGAAATCCCGCTTGGATATTCGCCGCGTTTGTCGCGGAAGCCGCAGAATTCTCTCGGAATTCCACGCTAAATAACGAAGATTCGAAGGGATTCAAGGGAAAAAGAAGAGAATTAATTCTACCGTCGCGGGACGAACGTTGAGAGGGCATACAATATAGAATTAGTTTAATGATAAAACCATCTTTCAACGGAACCGAAAATAAAAAAAAAATAAAATAAAAAATAAAAAAAAAGGAAACAAAACGCCGAGTTTTCGAACAAGTCGTGAAATTTTCTGCTGGAAAAATCGCGAGTCCGGGTAAGGAAGCGACGCTTATAAACACTTTCGGGGAAAACTTGAACGAGAATAAAAAGACGCGATATAAAGTCTGCCTCGTTGAACGTGAAAAATACCGATCAAACGCAGCGTCGGATCTGAATATAAACAGATCGTACGGGCAACAAGATACGAGTAATATAACAACGTAAACGATATAGTTTCGACGGCAATATCGATTCGATCACGCGCGTAAACATGGAAAATTCAATCGCTTTGCCGTCTAGGGCGAAAAACGCGAAACTGTTAGACGATAAAATTGAATGTGACGTTGCTGATCTTCCCGAGATCCCGACAAGATCCCGGTCAGATCGCGGCAAGTTATAATGCGAATACCACCTTAAATTCCAACATCGATGCCGATCGTAGCTGGAATGTCGGCGTTTTCGCGAGATGAGCATCTGGAAATTCAATCAAACGGTCAGGAATGGGAATGAACCGCTCTTAAGCCGTTAGCAACTTCGACTCGCGGTGGCGAACTCGCGTTCCGACCTGCCAATGATCGATAATCGAACTATGACGTGGCGGAAATCGACATGGGCGGACGAAGGTCGAATTTATGTAAAATCGGATATGCCAATGCGAATGTGTCAATACCTTGAATCGCAAACAATAGCGTAGCCGCGCAACCGTCCATCAATATCCAACCTGTCCGGAACAAAACCCGGAAACAAAACCTGCGGACAGATCTCCGATTATTAAAGGGGATGATGCTGCGCGATGCATCGACAGTCTCCGAATTCGATCGAAACGCAATGTAAACATTCGTTTCGTCAATCGAAACGCCATCGATAAGTTTGAACGAGATAAATTTCATCGCAATTCGCAAATAACGGACAAAGAGAAATGACGATGTCAACAGTGCGGATTCGCGTGTCGACTATAACAATCCTCTCCAAAAGCCACGAGAAACCGGAATTGTGCACCGAGAATAGATTCCCGCGGAATCCGCAAGCGACGACGGGGAGTAACGATTCTGTCCGTTCCAAGGAAGAAAATTAGATTAAACACGCGAAAGCCCGTTTACGCATCGGCGGTACCTGGACAGATTCTCCAAGTGTAAGCGACCGAACCTGTTGAGTCGCAACCTGTTGCGGAAGCTAAATAATGCGAAACAACTTATTCCGTTTGTTTGAACCGAGGTCGGTCGTTAATCGTGAGAGGGAAGCTACCAAAACGTACGATACGAGAAGCGACTTCTTTAAATCTTCACTCGCTCGATGCAGCATTTAACGTCATTCGACCGAATTTCGATCGAAATACTGATATTATCGCCAACAATTAAAGGACCGATTAAAATTCCAATGCCAGTAATGTCCCCGTTCACGGCAATTCTCGACTGAACTCGGAGAATTGAAGACGAAAACGAAATGCGAAAAGACAATACTGACTCGAGTCGTCGATCGAGGACGCCGACAGCGAATAGGAAGATGTGAATTTATTACTCGCATCTATCAAGTTGTCCGCGTTCGAAACTTAAACGCCAAAGTGTCGCTCGATCGAGTGTTGATCTCGAAATTAGAATAAACATTACGCGCTGCTATTACCATCATCGAATGATAAAAAACGGAGAGGAGTAAACCTAAATTTTCTAAGAAGATTTGAGCACGCATCTCCATGATGACAATATCTTTGGCTGAACGGACGTTTTCTGTAACATTACCGCAAACCTATCGTTCTGTGTTACACACATCCGTTACCCAAATAATAATTCAAATCGCGAAGGTCCAATTTAAACTCAAATTACAAAGAAAATTATCAGCCGACCGATGCCTCGAATGGAAACAGCCGTTCTTGATTGTGTCGGTTCCAGGAGCCAAGCTACCTGGAACGCTGCCAGGTAGAGTCGAATGTCCAACGCAAACTACAATTATAACGCCATCGTCAACATCGACGTTCGATCGATTCGAGTCGTCGATCAACATCCTCCTTCTTTCCGCGAATAATAGAAATACGATTCGCTTAAACCATGTACTTCCCGAAACGCGCAGATACAACTTCCACAGGAATTACAACGCCAATTACGATAGAAATGGAAAGGGCAAGAAAAGCTGACGCAAATTGTGTTGTACAACACAAAAAACGACGAGGATAAGAACATCTAGATGAGGAAACGATAAGAAACTCCGATAAGAGCAGACAACCGCGGAGAATCCAACAGCCTAGCCCAACGAATTAATCCGCAACAGTCAATCATCCAAGTTTGGCCGGGATTAACGTTTATCAAAACCGATTACGCGGTTAACGAGGGATTCACATCGGGCGGGTTGTAACCTGATAAAATATGCATTGCATCTGCGAGGCAGTCGAGCGATTATCTGGCCGCTGTAAAATGTAATTTGTTGCGAAAAAAAAAAAAATATACCGGCGAGACTAACGAGATTAGCAAGAAGCGCGAATCTAATGAAGCAAAATCCACTTCTACGCGTAATGCAAGTTTGTAAGTTTAATTACAATCTTTTTTAAGCCATACAATAATATTCACGCACACATGATAATAATGCAGTTTAACAGAAAAAACACATGAAAGAGAGTGATCATTCCTCGAAAGTTTTTTTTTTTTACATTTAATAGGATTCTGATTTTTAAATTGTTCCGTCACATCACACTTTTGAGAAATTTGATTAAAGTTGGAAAATTGGATTATTTGAATGTATTTTATTATATAATTATAATATATATATATATACATGTAATGTGTTGGAGAAATTGTGTTACGATTGAAGTTAAATATAAAGTTAATAAAACTTTCAGCTTTCTGCAGAAATTTGTTGCCTCGATTATGATTAATAAAATATTTATCATTAAATTTTATAGTATCTATTGTGAAAAAGTTGCGAATTAAATCATTGAAGATCCAACAAATAGTATTCAATTATGTTTATTCAAACATAAGAGTTGAATGGTCGCTGAATTTTTTGACAACTTTAATTGCTTGAGACGTATGACGTTATGGAAAAATTTAAAAGCCAGAATCGTATTCAACGTTAAAAATATTACAGAAAATAGTTACTCTCTTTTTCATATGTTTAAAAAAAAAAAGTTATTTTCTATTGAATTAGGTAATGAAGAAATAATACAGAAATAACGAATTAATATATGGAAAAGGAGAGATTCATTTCGAGAAAATTATCTTTTAAAATGCAACCGTTAAATATCATATTATATTGCTATTTTAGTATCAAGTTCGACAGTATTAACACCTATGCGGTAACATAATTCTACATACGCTTTGAAAAAGCATGGATAATCCAGTTGAAAATTCATACCGCGCTCGTTCATTCAATTTATTTGCATTTCAAATTATATTTGGAAAAGCACCATCACATTCTCGCGCTGAATGAATTTTCTTCGAAGCGTATATCGCAAAGAAAAAAAAAAAAAAAAAAAAAAAAAAAATTGCGAACAATGTTCCATGATGTTTTCTGAAATAACGCGAAAGCCACAAATTCGCGCATAACAATATGCAAAAATTGAATGTTGCATTAACTTTGTAATCTTTTATATTGCTCGTATAATATAATTTTGTGTCCTCAAAATTTATTCCTAGAAATCGGACCTTAATATTCTTCGCAATTTATTATCGTGATGATGCAACAAGGATTCAGAAGGGTCAAGACCCTGCATTGTCGAAGATGAGATCTTTGGATCCCGTAAAATATGGTAGCGCAACTCGGACCATTTCCTTTTCCCCAAAGGACCATACCAACCACTGACAGCAAATGAACCTCCTGAGAGTTTTCGTAAAACCCTCTTTCCTATAAACGCCTCATCATTCGTATCCAGAAAATATGCAGTATATGACAGGCTATTTCTTTCCAAAAGAACATTTATCTTCCACGATGCTATTCAATAAAAAAGCCGAGCCTTGTTAAAATTCAAGACAAAACTTCGAAAGATGTCCAAAAGAGACGTCTAAGAGGGTGTCTAAAAAATAAGACGGCTTTCGGATCTTTGTATCGCACGGGAACACGAGCAGCTGCGCTTGAATTAATTACAATTCCTCGACACATGATAGATGGCAATATTGTCAAGATAATTCTCTTTGTTTGCAATTTTACGGCCCGCTTATTTGAGGCCTAACCAAACGATAAGAAAAGAATAATTTTTCCATCGAAAGTGTAGTACAAGTAAGCGCATAAATCGGGCACGAGGAGATCATGCAGACCTTTCTCGATCCTCCGCTATATAAGCTGGATCGATCTGGATACGGTTGGCTTCGCGAATGGTATAAAGAAAGCCACCCAATTTGAGAAACGAATACGAAACAAGCTCTACCTTAGAAATGAAAGCTCATCAAAGTCATTTACATAACTTTTACTCGACCTATTCCCCAACATCAACTGTCTATTTTTATGAAATCCTCACATGGTTTCGATGTTATGTAATACACGCGTTACAAGTTAATGCCTACAGGATAATCGAGAAAATCTTTGACAGAAAGCTTTTTTCAAGTGTTTGTTTTCGTGATAAATTTCTTGACAGACCCTCTGATTTAACAGTCTAGAATATTTGTTATGTATTTGATGCAATAATAGAGAATGTTCTTGAAAACTTTGAAATAATTTATTAATAATTAAAACGCACTTTTAAAACAACACATATCAGAAAACTCTTGAATATCATTTATGTGCAGCATATAATTACGGTTTAAATTTGAATAAAGCTGAAATGTTTAAAATTTTTATAACGACAAAGAAAGAGTTCAAAATATTATATCCGAAAACGATTCTTTTTTCGGATATACAAATTTCTATTAAAAAAAAAAAATTATTATAATTTATTATATAAAGATAACTGTATGTTAATATATATTATATTATGTATAATATTAATTATCGATATATTTTTTTTGTGAAAACTGCATACCTAAAATATCTGCAAGCCGTATTTATGCACATCATAATCTCAACAGATTAAAAAAAAATGGTTCATCTCTTTCATTTTCATACATAAACCAACTTAAAGCTTTAAATTAGTTGAATTTAAAAAATATTTAATAAATTTAGTTTAATGATACTGTTCATCAAAAAGCATAATATTTATGAATCTTTATATTTATATTTATAATATATGAATCTTTTTGAATATTTATGAATCTTTTAGCTTCGTTATCATTAAAACTTTAACGCTTTGTCTAAATTTAAATCGTAATCATACATCGTGTAGAAACTTAAATAATCGAACTGAATGTATTATAATTAAATCATACGCGGACAATATTCCCGACTCATATTCCCAAAATTTAAGTCTCAATTCAGACTAGTGGATTCATTTGTATCTTTCGGAGAATTACTCTGTAATAATAACATTTCTCTTTCAAGAATCTACTTAGTACCGCGTATTAGGGCGTAATATTATATTCGGCCCTTAACGTTAGAACATTGATATCACAATTTGGGATTAAGCCGCAAGCCGATTAAGTGGAAATCCTCACGGTATAACCAGGCAAGGACCGAGTATGGAAACTTGGAGAATCTGGAATTTGGAATGCATATATTACATATAGTGTCTCTCTTAGTGTTCATTTTCGGATTAACATCCGCAAACCAACTGGCAAAAAGCACGTTGAGAAACGTCAAGGACGTTCGCTTGTGACAGCCGTTACGAGAAAGTTCTCTCTCTCTCACTTTTGCGCTGGTAACAATGTTCTCGCGCAATTGGTGCACGTATGCAGCACTATCTCAAATACGAGACAATATATTGTAGAACATTTGAGGTCGAGAGATATCTTCTCATACATACGCGAGATACATCAGTTTCGCCGAGAGTATCACATTTAAAAAAAATCGACGGAATTAATTGCCTCGGACATTTTCGAGAGACGAAACGTTTAATTTACATTGACAAGCAAAAGATCGAAAGCGTTTTCCGCGAAAATAAAAATTGCCGCGATTGATATCGGAATAAATATACGTGATCGGTTCATCAAGATTGATCCAGAATTTTTAATATAATTCCCAATAAAATAAAAATTTTTTTTTTTCACAAATCAATCTTGAACCGTGTGATATATTCACTTTAAATCGATTATATTTCTAGCGTAAAAAAAAAAAAAAAAATAATGTTTTTTTTTGTCATTTCTATCTTGAGGAGAAAAGATATATTTTATTCGAACGTTTAGATTTTTCTATTTGCCAACGCGTAGAATTTTGTACAGAATAGCATTGCGCACGAAATCTCGAAGACATCAGATAAAGGACAAAAGGAATAAGATACAGCGAGAGAAATGCGATCAGACCGCGGGGCAAACTCCGTTCTGAACTTTATCTTTGAGAATAGAATGACGGAATTGAAACGTTGGATATATATATATAATAGAGTAAAACGAAAAAAAAAAAACACTCACCGTTCTTTTCAAGTAAGATCAAACTCGGATTCGATCTCCTCGAGAAAGAGGCTCGAAATTTCCTATTCGCAAAAAAAATAATCCACGCTCGGCTCTCGCGCGACGAGATAGAACGTAACGGGGGGAAGAAAAAAAAACAAATTTTCGTTATCGTCATTGTCATCTTTACGATTCGTATGCGTCGCAAGTGAACTCGGGAATCATCTCAGTCGTAGACCCATTCGTCTTTGTACATTTTTTCCTGTAGGAACACGGCGATCCCTAACGAATAGCTCGTTGAAATGGGTCATGGACGGAGATGAAAAAAAGAGGTTGCTCTTTGTTTTACTCTTTCAGCCTCGTCGTCCTGTTCTAAACATGGAATTCTTTTTGGCTGCCACGTTGAACTTATTACATCATACGAACGCACTCGGAATGGACAGAAAAATCTTGTCGCAATTTAATCCAAGAATCTCGGTCCAATTTAATGTTCCTCTTTCTCTCTCTCATATAAATTTTTAGATAAGAGTCCATCTCCAATGTTTAATATATAGCTTATTAAATTCTCATTAGAAGGTTTACGCGATGGCTCGCGTAATCATGGAAGTTCTCATCATTATTAGCATCATTATCCATCTATCTCGAGTTCATTAGGCGTTTCTATTTGCTAAAGAAATTTTACGGATATACGCGTAAAAATTCTAAATTATCGTATAATTTCCTTTGACGTTGTCCCGTTATTAGATATCGTCCGCGTGTTTCTCCCGAGATTTTTCAAGAAAATGACTCGCGCACGGATACATCCGCTCTCGGGGGCGTAAAGACGGAATCGCTCGACGGTGTTTGAAGGGAGGTCGCTGTAATTTCGCGGGCGACATGATTCTGACATACCGCCGGAATTTGATCCTACTACATACGTATCTCGCGTGAAATAGCCTGACTACTGGATATTAGAAAATGGATTTCGCGACCGCTTTCGTCGCCTTATTGTCTGACCTTCCCGATCCACCGCACGAACTTCCATTTGTCGAAATTGCGGGAAGACACGCTGCACTTCTACCCTCCTTTCTCATTCTTATACTGCTGGTAATCTTCGCTCACAGTCAGCGATATGAGTTTTACGATTTGATCTGCCTCTCACTCTTTCTCAAAAAGAAATCAAATGTATATATGTATATATTAACGCGCTTTTACGCTACGACAGAGGTTTAAAGCTTTCCGAGGTGCATCAGTTGCATAAACATGATTTCATCTATTTATGATATTATCATCTCATACTTCTTTTTGCGTCCCGCTTTCGCGTCTTCCTCGTTCGAGGACATATTTTCGCAACGCGTCTTGTCTCTGATAAAAGAAGACTGACTGATGCTGAACGCTCTCTGCCTGATCTATTATCCCTCCCGATACAATCTGTCTCCTTAGCAAGGAAAATTTGTCGCAAAATTCCATCTAAAATTCTCCGATACATCGCGCATGATATCATACTCTTAGCAATTTAGCACCTAATTTTATATTTTAATGAAAAAGTAATAGCGTAATTTTAGGTACTACAACATTATACATACTCTTGATTATGACGATTATATTATTTTTTATATTCGTATATATATATCTAAAAAAAAAAAATCTTAAATAAGAAATATAATAAATAATATTAAAAAAAAAAAAAAATATTTTAATCGATCTGTGTTTAAACAAAATGATTTAATTAGATCATCCAATCGTATGTAATTTTAGCTCTCTTTATTGATTACAATTTTTAATGTAAACTTTGTTTTAGGTACATGGCCATTGTAAATCCTTTGAGACCACGTATGGGAAAGAAGGCAACGCTGTGCGTTGCAATCGTTATTTGGATCGTCGGGGCAATACTTTCTTTACCGATGCTGCTTTTCTACACCACTTACACCCAGAACTTTATGAACGGTGAGGTCCGCGTCATCTGCTATAGCGATTGGCCAAATAGAGACGCTAACGGGCTCAGTTACGACGAATATTTGTAAGTCGAATATCTTAATAATAGACAAACATATATTTGCACGAACTTTTTAGCATTTATATATTTTATAAATTTTTAAGCATATAAACTCGAAAGAGCGTGAGGAGTGAAGGATCGCGAGTCCTCAAAATACATGCGTTCCATCCGTGCGATCAAATCGGCTGTGATCGGGTTATAATTATAGATAAAGATCTATTCCACAATTGTGTTCTGTACGATAGTACATTGAGATAGGGTGGCGAGAACGTTTCGTCAAGATAATTTCGCGCTCGCCCCGAGGCGAGTTTCCTGTTTCCCAATTGAAAGATTCGGACACGTTATAGCTCGAAAACCATCCGGCTATCGTGATTAGCACGTCATGTATAAAATCACGCACGCGACCGGAGAATTTCTAATTCCCGCTATAGACGCTGATTTCGAACGGCCATTAATTCCCTAAATAATTTGCGTCACTTAATCAAAGCTTCTGCTTTGATTCTAGATCTATCCATCGTTCTAAATCCGCGAACCGTTCTAAGAATTTCACCGAGTCCTGCAATCGCGAGACTCACACTCACAAGCTCGTTCATTTCGTTCTTTGCTCGATTATCTTTAATTGTCCAAAGTGTAACAGGGCGTTTCGTCCTTTCGTCGTTTGATCGATATAAAAACGTCCGTCCAAATTGACCCCTTTGAAACTCATCAGATAATATAATTTCGTCATGAACCACATTTTATATAAGCTATATGTAGATATATCGTCTTCTTGCGACTTTATACGCTCTGAAAAATCACGCGAGACGTAAAACTTTATTCCACGTTGTACGAGTTATCGCAGATAAAAAAACTAATCGAAAATTCATCATGGCTCAACGTGATCAAGCTTACGGAAGCATTACAGATTACCATATAGACCACTTATGTTTTTTTCGCTTTTTACGGTCATAAATAAATAAACCATCTCAAAATTCATGAACTCGCAAACAAACAGCGTTATTAAAAAACGTGCAATTTTATGTAACGCGAAACGCATATCGTTATTCAACGAAACACATAATTAATAGTTTATCTGTTTCCTTTTTGTATGCAATTTCAAGATTTTCACATTGCGGCTAATCCGCGTGTATTATCATAGGCTTACTCTCGATATTGCAAAGATTTTTCCGAATATATTTCCTCTCCTTTCAGACGAAGATTCCTAGGTATAGTATAATTCTCGCGTTAAGTGCAGCGGATGCAAATCCGTATAAATGTCGATATTAACGCGGCGAGAAACGCCATTCACATCCATCGTTTCTCGATTATTCCGGGATCCGTTCGTTCCGTTCGTCATTAAACACGCTTACCACATTGCCTTCTTTTTACGCGTCGGCGTGTTTCAAATCAAGATTACGCGAGTGAAAGCCGATGAATTCGCGCGTTTTTATGCTGGAAATTTCAGTTACTGTGAGTTGTGCTCGTGACATCTCGTAATCCGATTGCAGCGCGAGCACGGTAATCCATTAATAAACTCATTATCATTCGTTAATCATTCTAATGCCGAATACGTTTTAACATACTTGTTCAGATAAGCTAGATGCTCGCGGTCGAACAATAGCTGTTAGCATCGCTTTTTTATCTTAATTAACGTAATTAAGGCATGCGCGGATAGAAGAGGATTAACCTTGATTAGAAACATCGCACCCACAGAAAAGATTTCCGGATCTAATGCTATTACTCTTCAACCTATCATAAAATAGGATCGATATAGCGACAATCGTATTCATTATTGAAAAAGGAATATTTTAATCTTAAATGGAAAATTCTTAAATCTAGAATAAAATGCTCTTGGTGCTATCCCGTTAATTTTCTCACAAAGATGAAGATGGAAATTTGTAGCGATCTAACATCAAGTTATTCTAAATGCAAAAATATAATAAGCTTAGATTTGTATACGTTACTCTTGTCTCAAGATAATAAGACAATCTTATTTAATTCGAGAGAGAAGAATAGGAATTATTGATTTAATTTTAAAATTGTTTTATTTTTATACCGCATAAGTTTGTGATACGATTAAATATGTCAAGAATATTTTTTGTCTCGTTATCAGAAATCCTTTCTGAGAATGCGAGGAAAATAATGATAATTTACAAATTTAAATAGATGGTAACTTAGTCAACGCGCCTCTTACGTTAGCACCTCTCGCGATATGCGAATTAAAAATATGAATATATTTATTGCTCTTAAAATACAATACTTGCTCGCTTAAAATATTCAAATCTTTTGAATCTTTAGAATTCAGCCCGTGATCATCTCGCAAATTGTATCTAATGAAAAATTGTTATTTTTACAAGCTTTTCATATTATATTCGTTTAAATGCCCTCTTTCCCGCTATAAATTTCAATAGCGATGCCGCAAATCGATACTTGTATCTGATTCGTTGAAGATCAGCAGTAATTATACGATTATTGTTAGCCGCGCAACGTGTAAATGATTACACGTTTCGAAAACGCTGCGATCTCAACATAATCATCGTTCGACCAATTGTAATTTAATAATACCATTGACACGCTTCGGTCGATGGCAAACAACAATCTGGGATATGCGCATATCGTTTGTCACTTCATTAGGTCTAATAATATGTACACTCGCCGTAATATCCGTCACGTCACACGATAATCGCGGCTGGTGAATTATTTTCATCGGAAATCGACGCCTCCGAAAACGCGCCACAAGAGATAGCGCTTTTAAACGAAAGCACGATACTTTCATTCGGATACATTCATACGGACCACCTCTTTCGTCTCTCTCCGTTTAACGTAAATTTATTATGTCGAGAGTGCGCTATCACACTTGAAATAAAACACATGATTCGGCGAAATATCGACACAGATAAATTTGACTGTGCGAACCGTAAATTACACCGTTGAATATGATCAATATGTCAAATATCTGATGATCTGATGATCTGAGCACATCTAAAATTGAGATTACCTCAATGAGGATTTCATTGCGGCCTATTACTTCTACAGCATTTTTAATTTCCGATTCAAGACCTCTGCAGTGCAATTAAATTACATTTTCCTGCTAAGGAAAAACGAAATTAATTGGAAAACAGAATCTTTTCTGTTTAAGCTCTTGAAGCTTTCAAGGCATCAAGATACTTTAATTCGAGTTAAAATGACGCAATCTCAGCTTTCTAGCTAAGGAAGAGTCGACTGTAATTCTTTTATGATTAGAAAGAAAAATATATTTCTCAAGACACTCTGTGAAATAGAAATTTTGATATGTCAAAAAATAAATTTTTTCACAGGTACAACGTTATCTTTATGATACTGACGTACTTTTTACCAATCGGATCCATGACATTCACATACGCCAGGATCGGCCTGGAATTGTGGGGCTCGCAGAGCATCGGCGAAGCCACAGCCAGACAGCTCGAAAACATTCGAAGTAAACGAAGGGTATGTATCGCGTATATAAATAAAAATATCCGCAATACAATCAGGTGTTGAAATTGCTTTCATTTCATCGAAAGAAACATTTGATCGAAAGGCGATTTGAAACAGCAAAAAAGTTTCCTCTTTTTTCTGTCCGTTTTTTTAAATAAAGATAATACATTCTATTAAATATTAAAGAAAAATTAAATTGTTCTCGCTCTAAATATTCATAAACAAAGGAGAAATAGATGTTGATAAATTTCGTAAATTCGCGATCAGATTTATTATACATTCAATGGTACTTAAATAATTAAGATTCAGTGTCATGCATATATACAGGGTGTCCTAGACCACCCGTACACCCCTTTTCTTTCAAAAACTAAGCATTTTAGAGAAATATAGAGATATCGGCTTTATCCGACCCTCGTAAACTCGGCTTATCGGCGCTGTTTCACTAGCTGTGGGGGGTAAGGGAAAGAGAGAGAGACAGAGAGAGAGAGAGGATTCCGCGGTTTCTTCCCTTATGAATAACATTAGCGATTCTCCAATAATATCCTGATAGCAATGCGTTACGCGTAGGAATTTCGAAATTTGTCCTCGTCTTTTCTTATCTCTTGACGGCTCTATGATAATTTTTGCTGTTTGTATATGATGAATGAACGAATTATACAAACGGCTCTCTTGTCTCGAAACCGTACAGAATTAAAAACAAATACGTATAAAATTATGCAAAAGACGCACAGAATGTCCGAATCTACTGCGCGATTTCTTCAGATGCATAGATTATAGACACCCTGTGTACAAATCTCATTTTATAAACAATAATTAATGATACTTATATATTTAATTTCCGCGAACATTTATCAGTTGAAAAAAAATTAGCTATACGAAGCTTAGTATGAGTGATTATATTTCATTTTCATATTTCGCTGCATACGAGACGAGATAGCAAATGTCATTATGACGCGACGGTGATTTCGCCGTAACTTAAGACCTCTTTCCAATTGGGTACAATTTGCAATGATGTCCGCAGTGCTTAACTGCGGATCGAAGATCACACGTATATATACGCGAGAAGCGACTACGTGCAGTCGCTAAAATACTACAGAGACACGGGGTTTGAATCTGAAGCCGTAACTTGTAATTAGACTGCCCGACCTGCATCTCTGCTCGGACACGTCGCGGGCCTTTACTTCCGACACTTTGACTTTAACTCCTGACTACTCTCGGTCAATAAAGCTCGCAGCAGGAAGTTTCATCTGTTCACTGCAGGTAATAATACGACGTAGAAACGCTTAACTAATTCTGGTCGCAGCAAGAAATAGAGATAGAAAAGGAAGAATAGTGCCAGCCCCTCAAGGGATGCGATATTTTTTGTCTTCGAGAGAAATATTTGTGCGATTTAACTCGGCTCGCGCGATATAAGCGACGAATATCGATCGACTCGATATATGTCCATTGTGTCATCTGTGTTTCGCGATCACGATGGAAAATAAATTACGGAGACACACGTTTCTAGGGTTGCACGAGATACCAAGACTAGTTTTGGTCTTGTCTTGATCTAGTCTTGAATTTCAAGACAAGACCAAGACAAGATTTTAAATTAATTATCAAGACAATACCAAAACAAATTATCAAGATTCTTGATCTTATCGAGAAGTCTTGGTTTTCAAAAAAAAGTTATCTAATTGTTCCCGATCTCTGAACGGAGATTTTAATTAATATGGAAATAGGCGAGAAAGACAAAAAATTTTATTTATTGTTAGTAAATCAAAACATTTATAAATTTAAAAACTTTAAAAAATTTAAATTTAAAGAGTCTGCGCATCATTATCATTACACACATTAATGTGACATAAAAATAGCGCAAATTAATTACTTTATATTACTTAATTTATAAAGTTTAACTTCAATACTTACGTTTAAAAATATATCTATCGCTTTTAGTTTTTCTGACAATATTTTATTTCTCATTGCTTTTAATCCAAATAAATCTTCATATGCTTTTTTATGATCTTTCTCCAAATGTTTTTTTTAATCCAGTAGCGTTACTATTTTTCATTTTTATTTCTTTAGTCACATTTTCTTTTCGACATAATAAACATACGCCGATTTTTTCATTGTTTCTTGTTTCATACTTAAAATAAGTTTTCTATGTGCATTGTTTAACTGCACTTACTTCCGAACTTTCATTATCACTTTCGGAAATGTTTGCATATTTAGCGGAAGAACTTGGTTTTCGTTTTTAGACTTCGTCTGCACAATCGAGACGTGAGCATACGCGGTAAAAAAGAGACGAAAATCGTGCTCGGCGCTTCGGATAACAGAAGAAATCAGATATACTTACTATTTTCTGTTTTTTATCAAGCTGACAAATAATTTAGTGTTAAATAAAAACTGTTAATAAAAATCAAGGCAAGACAAGACAAGACAAGATCTTTGATACAAAAATCCTCTCAAGACCAAGACAAGATTAAAATTTTCAAGACCAAAACAATATTTTTGCGAATATTGTCTTGTCTTGGGTCTCGTGCAACCCTACACGTTTCTTACTTCTGCCGTTGCCTTTATTACACGAACGCTGCAATATTGCGCGGGGCGAGAAAATAAATGAAACGTAATTATCGGATACAAAAGTGAGATTGACGTATAATGAATTCGCGACAAGGAGCACAGATCGATACGAATACAACAGCTGCATATTTTCTCGAACCCATTCAACAAGTTACACCCGCGTAATTCAATGCTAACAAATCATCATTCCGATAAACGAACACGATACGCATTTCTGTAACTAATCTCAGAAATTTCTGTAATAAAAACTGCCATAGTTTTTTTATAAAAATTTGTTTTAATTTGGAAATCGTCAAATTGAAATTATTGACCAGCCATCAAGTTAAAAATTACGTTAGTTGACAACTTTATCGTTTTCTCACCTTCTTAAAAATTAGAAAAAAGAAAAAAATATTTGAAAGAAACCATACGTTAACACTCTGCGTGCGCAATAAAGTCTATTACAAATCTAATAAGTAATTAATCATTATTATCGACCTTGTTTTTTCTCGATAAGAATATGCACGAAGAGCGATAATGGAAATAATAAAGGTAGCTGTGTGCGCAAAACTTGGTGAAGTGAAAAATGAATCAGCTATTTTAGCTGTTCTCACACTTTGGTTTTTAATTATAATTTCTATTTCACGTGCAGAGCTCCGAGTTTTTGCTCTTATACGTAGAACCGTATAGATAATGGTAACTTAAACAGTTTATATATCTTTCATAATTAAAATATATATCTAATAAATAAAATTGTAAAATCCAATGTGGGAGGAATAAAGATTAAATGTGGAATCTTATATCGTTTTATGTATTATCAAGCAATTCTAATGAGTACCATGTATAAAACATTTAAAGGCGGCTTTGCATTTCGAATAATTCATAAATCCATTTATTATTCGTTTACGTTTGTCGAAGGAAAAACCCTTCAATTCGTCTGAGAATTCGCGAAGGAAAAAAGGGAGATTATATAAGAATAAGCCGTGCGCGCGTGAGTTCAAGGGGAATCTCTAGTTTAAGCTACCTTCCTCGGCATGTTCAAGTGCGGCAACAGCCCTATTGGATTTCGATTAGACGACAAAAGGTGTCTGCTCTGCCATATTCGGAATCGCTGCTCCATTCCGTCACATATCGAGGTAAAATGTTCCGACCGCCGACATACAGGCGTGCGGGTTTCACGTCCGTCACAGGGTCAGTCCGTGTATTACAAGTGGCACTCCGAGTCCTTATGTAGACATACCGTACGATATGTGTGAACACAAACGGCCTGTATATCTCCTATATGGTAGAGACCTTGGTGTATCACAATAACCGCGATATAGCTACTCCATCGTTAACGGTACACAAACATAATCTTTATACTTGTTATCCACATATATTTCTATTCTAAAAAAAAAAAATACTAGCGCGATCTTTTTGTATGTCTTTAATAAGTTCTCTCTTGAGATACAATTTGTTTGAAAACTGCTTCATTCGGAGGAATTCGGTTTAGTCAAACGATTATAAGCCGCCCATTCCGTTAAATTTACATACGAATGGAGCAAAACTATAAAGCTTTTTTCATTATTGCGTATCGTTTATGTTTCCCTTCCTTTCTTAGTTCTTAGGTAATTGTCAGAAACGGTACTCTTGAAAAATTTTAAATCTCTTGATCGTATGATGTTTGAAATGCATAGGGAATATGTGTGGTTTAAAGAAGGTGAGCGCGAAACATAAGCTGAAGGAAGAAAGAGTCGCTTTTAAATTTGAATTGCGAATATGTTTAAAACGTACTTGAGCGTGTTGTACATTTGCAATGTTTCCATTAGCCTTATGCACCAAATATGTGTATTCTGTTCCACATGTGCGTAGAAAATTGACTTATTTAATGCTTCGCTAAATACGAAAATGATAAGAATTGGATTTGATTCGTTTCCTTGAATGTATGGCGATTAGACAATTAAATCTCATCTCTACTTAATCAAATCTTCGATGAGAAAAAAGTAATCAATTCCCGAAACGTTACCATAAATTTTTCGATACTTCAACTTGAGCATCAGCTAAATTTCTTTTATAGTCTTCGACAATCATATTTCTTTTACACTCTTATGTGTCGCGAAAGAACATAGAGTCTCCGAGACTCTCGTATCGAACGTGCACTCAATTCGCGTCAGGGAAATACGAGAAACGGAAACGGTGAAGTATTATATAAATGTGCACGCTATTACAAACCAGTGAGAATAATAGAGGAACTAATAGCGAGGTTAGCCTCTGACATTGTGTGAGGAAGAAAGGATAGATGTCGGTTAATAATCGTATCGGGACGCACTACTTCCTCGACCTTAATTAGACTTACCCTCGACAGCCACGCGCGGCGTCCGTTCTCCTGCTGGATAAGATACGGCGAATGGATATGGTCCGTGAGCCGAATTGAATAGTGTCGGTCTTCCTCTTACTATTTTGGGAACCCTGATCAATGAAACCGATTCTTTTCTTTCAACTGCCGGAAGAATCCGCATCGATAGAAATCCGCTAATTTCTCTTACCATTCGGGTCTCTTGGATCGTGTCTCTTTCTTTCTGAAAGTAAACGCAATTATACACGAACAATTAATCATTATATAATTCCTAATTGGCACGCTTTCCTCGATTTTAGTCAAATTTGAGGATGAAAAATTTCAAAATATTAGATATTATATACCTTTTATCTATTTTTTTTTTTTCATCCACCTACCTATTCATTAGTCACACTTGAAGAAAATGTGAGTAAAATTATTAGAGAAAAAAAAACAAAGAAAAGAAAGAGGAAGATAAATTAGAAACAAGACAGTTTTTCGCGCTATCCAACATTCATTGTTTGCCGCGAAGAGAATGCATTTTTTCTAGCGAGGAAGAAAAATGCAGATTCTTACTCGACTTTGTGAAGAATGTGGGATAGAAGCAACAAGAATGCTGAGCGTATCGCAAAGCCCCCCAGACACTTGGACGAAGGTCCACATAAATATATATCACGGACCGTTGCGCAATTTTTTGAGCGTATTTACACCGGAATATTAAAGTCGTCTCTTCCAATGCAAATTGACAATGCGTATACATTGATTTGACTATAATAGATTACAATCATATAAATCACACAATTTTCCCTCCGTATATCTCATTCAAATCATGTATATACCTACACACACGTGAGAAGAATAAAAATCTATCTTTCAATTATCTAAAGAAGATAATAAAGTATAACTTGTAACTATCCTAAGAAATCCAATTTAATTCCAATTTAATCCAGTTTATTTCTCAAGTAGCTGTTCTCTGCAAGCTGTCTTCGTCTGATTACAAGAACTATACCTTGTGTGACATGGAATAGGTCGTTAATTTCAAAAGAAAGAAATAATCTCTCACCGAATGGTCAAAAGCACAATATAAGTAACGCGAAGAAAAGGATAAGAAGAAACATTACAATAATAAGAAAAGCGACGAAGGAATTGACACGTTTCGAACACTTTGTCATCGCGAATTTAATCATCCGTGCAACTCTTCGTGCGGAAAGTACGAATTAAAAAATACTTATTGCGTGTTTTTTATGAATCAGAGCTGCGAAGGATCGATAATAAAGATAATTTACCGAGATACAATAGATAGTTTTATTCTCGCGTTGCACGAATAAATAATTAACGCGAAGCTTGTTAATTGCCTCGCTTTATCAAACAGGAAATTATAAATGTATGAATTAATATCAATAATAATAATAACAATAATTTCAACAGGCGCAACATCATTCTAACTAATTTAGTGGATACAATTGTTAACCGCTTCTTACTGCCGTTCTATAATTAAATCTTGCACGTCATTTCTAACCGTAATTCATCGATCCTGCGACTCCATCTGTTATTTATCGATACGTTTTTCGCGGAATATTTAAATATTAAATATTTGAGAAAAATCCTCGTTCGCGGTACCCTAACGCGAATGAAATCTAACAAGTGTTTTCATTAAACTTATCGATATAAAATTATACATTTCATACATATCTCTATTATGCTTTATAAAATAAATAAGCTCATTTGCATATTATCAACTGTTTCGAATGTAATGTTTTTATATTATAATCTCTTCAATGATCGCTTTGCCTCGTCTCTCGTTATATTATTCGAGCAATACAATTTAAGTAACGTATAATTATAATTTAAGCACAATAATATAAGTTATCTCCGATTATTTATAATTGACTGAAATTTATGGCTGAAATTGTGATATGAATTGTGTTAAATTATGATACAATGGGAAGAGAAATTTATCACATGTTATCTATTTAATTCACTTTTGTAGATTTCTTATAATTATTAAATGTATGCAATATAAATTATTTTATATATCACCGGTCTTCTGTTTCTTACGTTGACATCGTCATGATAACATTGGAAAAGTTCGTGGAGAATCAATCGCGGATAAATGATCGACTTCTTAATAATTTTTCGTCTGATGGAAAACTTTTTTATATTCCAGGTCGTAAAAATGATGATAGTCGTAGTAGTGATATTCGCGGTATGCTGGCTTCCGTTTCATATGTACTTCATAGTGACGTCCTATCTGCCAGAGATTACAAATGAGCCATATATCCAGGAGGTTTTTCTCGGCATTTATTGGTTGGCGATGTCCAATAGCATGTACAACCCGATAATTTATTGTTGGATGAATACCAGGTAAGAGATACTTATGCTTTTCTACACTCGATCGTATTAAAAGTATATCATCTTGTCACTCCCCCGACGATATATATATATATATATTTTGTCTTATCAAATATATAATATATATTACGTAATTTCGATATATTTATAACGAAAATTGAGTTTTCGCCGGTTATATAATTCCAGAGTTATTTCCCTAAAGTCCATCTCCTACTTCGTAAGATAAGCGAGTACGTATAGACATATGGACAAATCCTCTCATTTATTAACAGAGTTCGCGAAAGTTTCCCTCTCGTCATTTCAGATATCGCGCTTCGCTTCCTAAATTTGTCTTTATCGCAATATCAAGGACCAACTTTAAATTATCCTATGTTAATTAGCACGGATTTTACACACACAAATTAAATATACGGATTTCCGATCTACAAAATATATTCTTCTTGAATCATTCTGAAACTATATGTATAAAATTAAATAATCCTTCGCTCTGAGAGAGTTTGAATTCCTCTCCCAACCCTCTCCTCCCTCTGTTTAGTATCATTTTTATTAAAGCGTGATATATATACATATACATTTCATTTTCAGATTCCATTACAACATTCAGTTACTATCTTTTTTAGATAAAAATCGAGATAAAAAAACTCATCGCGAGCGAGATGTACTCCGCATATCTATAAAACTATAAAGATCTGTAGAAATTAATTATACGTATATTGGTCATTCATCGCAATCTTTGAATTTAGCTTCATTTCAAAATTGTTAATTAAGAAAACCCGAGTGTCGGCGATTCATTTCACTACCTCGTCGAGAATGTTCGCCGAGAGTTAATCCAACGTAGCATAGAAGATAAGCTCATCCGGCTTTAGAGATACTTCTAGAGAGTAGACGGGAGACTGAAGTTATTAAGGAACAGAGAAAATAATAACACCATTGCGCTGCCATTAACGCCGTTTACACAAACGCGATCCACTTTGAATATCGAATATTTCCTTTCTCCTGGTTGATTGAAACGCGCGGTCAACTAGACCGAGATTCCCGATAAAAAATATAAGCGATTCGTGTCCTCGCGAACGGGATGGATCGACATAAATGTTGTTTCGTATATTGTATACATACATATGTGTCGATCTGTACACGTGTATGCTTGAAAGACATATCCGTTAACCGAGGCAAAAACCACGAATCTTCAGCGAGGTATCGAAATGATTTCGCTTCGCCCGTAAATGAAAATATGAATAGAGCGATGAAAAATTTACAATCTTGTAAAAAAAGTGTAATGTCAAAAATGATATAATACAAGATATATATCCCGCCGCGCGAGATACGAATAGCGGATTTCAATTTCTTTTGAATGTGCTATCGACGAAATATGTTTCGATTTCCATAAATATTCGTATAAAAATGATATACGTATTGTATTCCTGCGTTTAAACCACGGTCTCATAATAATAGTAAACAATAATAATAATACGATATATGTTCCTTACGCAATGATCGAATTACAGAGCCTCATCCCCTGTAATTCATGAAGGGGATATTTTTCTGGAGAAAAAAATTAGGCAATTTTTATAACATGCATTTCTTAGATTTCTTCTTTCGTGAATGTAGCGTGAATGTAACGTGTAAAAAGAAGATGGATCATGTAAGAGAACTTTGCGATCTACTATATTATAATTTACATTTGCGAAAAAAGTCAAAGTGCTAAAATAAAATTAAAAGATAATATCTTTCTTGAAAATATATTATGATTATATATTATGAAAAAAAATTATTTAGATCAGGATTACCCTTATATCGTGTGATATGATTTAATCTTCGAAATAAATTCGGGATTCTTCGCTATGCTAATCTCTCTGCGTGTTTTGTGCATCGCAGATTTCGCCGTGGCTTCGCCCAATTCTTTTTCTGGTGCCCATGGATACGGGTGACGACGGAACCGTCCCTATCGCGTTCGGAGGCCGTGACGTCCCGCTATAGCTGCACCGGTAGCCCGGACATGCATACCAGGATATCGCGGAATGGTACGTCCTCGTGCACCATCTCAGAGCACGCTTGTGACACCGGCTCCACGGCACCTAAAAACGAATCGCAGCGCGCTAATCAAGCGCGCAGGAACGCGCGAGCCTCCCTCATACATTTGTGCAATTTAACTCCCAATGTCATTGTCGACAACGTCGGCGACGACGGCGCGGTTGTCACATCCAGGAATTGCACATCGTATACTGATTACCGCGAAATTCCATGTAAACTGATGCACTCGGATTTAGAGAACGTTTAATTTTACATTTCATATCTAATATATTTAATTTTACATTTCATATTTAATATATTTAATTTTACATTTTATATCTAATATATTTTATTTTACGATTTATATCTAATATATATATATATATATATATATATATATATATATATATATATTTATATTTGTGTGTGTGTGTATATGATTTTCGTTTCGTTGAGAATGGGGACTTTGGATACGTTCAATACTGAATGTTGTACAATGCAGACTAAATTCGTTTCGCTTGGTTACGTATCGATCTCGGCTCAGCAACCTAGGCCAGGAAGGCAATAAGTGTGATGGAGAATAAAGTGTAATTATTATACGTTTTTCGTTTGTTAACATCATTAACTCGCGAGAGATATATTTGCAAAATCAGAAATTGAGTCTTTAAGCACCTAATTCCATATCAATTCACTTCTGAATTAAATTACGTTAAGAAATAAATAAATATCCAATATATAATTTTAATTTTATTTTTCAGTCTCTTTTTTAATTAATAAGTAAATGTTTTTTGTTCTATAAAGTAACTGCTCTAGAAGATAATTTTATAATTCGCGACTAGGGTTGCACGAGATACCAAGACTAGTTTTGGTCTTGTCTTGATCTAGTTTTGAATTTCAAGACAAGATTTTAAATTAATTATCAAGACAATACCAAAACAAATTATCAAGATTCTTGATCTTATCGAGAAGTCTTGGTTTTCAAAAAAAAGTTATCTAATTGTTCCCGATCTCTGAACGGAGACTTTAATTAATATGGAAATAGGCGAGAAAGACAAGAAATTTTATTTATTGTTAGTAAATCAAAACATTTATAAATTTAAAAACTTTAAAAAATTTAAATTTAAAGAGTCTGCACATCATTATCATTACACACTTTAATGTGACATAAAAGAAGCGCAAATTAATTACTTTATATTACTTAATTTATAAAGTTTAATTTCAACACTTACGTTTAAAAATATATCTATCGCTTCTTGTTTTTCTGACAATATTTTATTTTTCATTGCTTTTAATCCAAATAAATCTTCATATGCTTGTTTATGATCTTTCTCCAAATGTTTTTTTAATCCAGTAGTGTTACTATTTTTCATTTTTATTTCTTTAATCACATTTTCTTTTTGACATAATAAACATACGCCGATTTTTTCATTGTTTCTTGTTTCATACTTAAAATAAGTTTTCTATGCGCATTGTTTAACTGCACTTACTTCCGAACTTTCATTATCACTTTCGGAAATGTTCGCATGTTCAGCGGAAGAACTTGGTTTTCGTTTTTAGACTGCGTCTGCACAATCGAGACGTGAGCATACGCGGTAAAGAAGAAACGAAAATCGTGCTCGGCGCTTCGAATAACAGAAGAAATCGGATATACTTATTACTTTCTGTTTTTTATCAAGCTGACAAATAATTTACTGTTAAATAAAAACTGTTAATAAAAATCAAGGCAAGACAAGACAAGACAAGACAAGACAAGATCTTTGATACAAAAATCCTCTCAAGACCAAGACAAGATTAAAATTTTCAAGACCAATACAATATTTTTGCGAATATTGTCTTGTCTTGGGTCTCGTGCAACCCTTTTCGCGACATTCATGAATTAGGACAGAAATATATCTATAATTATATATACCTCATATCTTATATACATATATAATGTACGTGTGTATTTTATGAGTTTATTTTATTCTCTCTTTTTTCCTATATTTTTTCCTATAAAATTAAATTAATAGAATTTTATCTTTAATTTTATTGCAAACTATAAATGATATAAAGCGAGCTTTATTATTATATAATTATATAATTTCTGATATTATCTCATAAAATTCATCAAGTTTGTTTCAATATATACAATATATTTCATTCCATCGAATATTCTTGTCAGTTTAGTTATGTTACAAATTCTTTTTTTTATACATGTCGTAATTATAGAATGTTGGCACATAATAAATGCATATAACGTATATATATTCTTTTAGTTTTTCGCGTGATTCTTTAATTATGAGCAACTAACGATCACTCGCGGGCAAATTACACCGGAATTTACGCATACGATTAAACACAACAGCGCGAAACGGTTCTATTAATTATCATAGTATAATTGGATGTAGCACGATACGTAGCAATCGATGTATCGAAGCAAACAAGCCCTATTTCTAATTCGATAGGCACGGTACGAATACCGCTGCACCTACAATCAATGAGAGGCGGAAACGACCGGCTGTTGGCTCATCATCGAGGTCACGGCAGAAAGTGGAGGACCTCGCAGACCAGAGGACATATGTCCTGACAGGAGGAGGATAACTCTCAACAACAACGAGTACATACCTGGATATAAGAAACTATCCCTAGTCTCTTCCTCTCTGTTTGCGCGATCGCTTAATCACATCTTGCAAATGGCGATTTCCTGCCGCTGTCAACTGGTCACTCTGTAACACACCAAAGACACTATTATTTTAATTCGAAAACTTTTACCAAGTTTCTCTGATCACTAATTAATCAGGGACGCTAATTGTAACGAATATTTGTGTGTATGTACAGAGCATATAATTCAAAAACTGTAATTCTGTTGATCATAATTGAATTATTGACGTATCATTCATGGTCATGTAAAAAAGATGGACGGACCAATATTGCAGTTTCCAAAACATTAATACACAGTGTTTTTCAAAAACGGAAACATTATACGATTCGCGGATAATCGAGTATAGGAGAGTATAATGTTTACATAAAAAAAAATAACGGTATAATGTATAATGTACATTGCGTAATTGTCGTGTTCCTATGTGTTAATTCTTCTGAAAAAAAAATGATGAAATACAAGATATAATTCTCGGTATAAGGCTTAATCTTGTTGAAAGATAAAACATCTCTCTTCAATCAATAAACTTAAAAATAAAAATATAAAAATCTCACGTATTATAATATATTTTACACTAACGATAAGTGAAAAATCAAACGTGGAAATCTTTATTTAAGATTATATATGTATCTTCACAACCAACTGCAATGAATTACAAGATTTTTGTTAATAAATTAAACGTTGTAAATTATGTGAATATACAATACATATTAAATGTGGTTGTGAACACGTAGATAATCTGTAGGTAATCAGCAAAACTTTTCTCACACAATATCACTTTTTATTTGCAAAAATCTCAATTTCAATCGCTTCACTCGTTTATGAAATAAAAATTTGGAAATAATACACATTTTTCTATTTAGGCATATTGATATCATAAAGCCTGTGGTTCTTAATAAACTTTAAGATAAAAGATCTTTTTATATTTTAAATTTGTTACCATTTTCTTTCTTTTACAATAACTTTTAGTATTTTAAAGAAACTTTAATTTAATAATTATCTCTTCTAGATATATGATTACTCTATTCATTCTCAGTTTGAACAATTTGAATATTAATGGATTCAAGAAAAATGTTTATAACTTCTCTTTATAAAGGATGTGTTTCGTTTAGAATTTCAGATGTTGTCGGAGCAAGAAATACTCTGGGAAAACAAACGCTTTTTAAGATACGATTTAGATGTACAATACATATTACACGTCACATAATAGCATAATTGTAATAAAAAGTATGTAATTAAGAAAATATCCAAAATTGTAATTATTTATGAATAAGAAAATAATTGCCCAGCTAAAGGATTAGATTATCGAAAGAAGCCAACATGCTTCATCTCTCTAAACTCTAAACGGTCCAAAACAGTTCTATATATGAATGACGCGCTGAAACAATGAACAGAATACACCCGGAACTAAGAAACTTTTCATACCACCGCTGTTGTGATATTTATAACTCGCTTTTTGTATCAAGCTATCAACCTCTTCTAGCTATTCGTAAATCTCTATCTAGATAAAGTTTATTCTAAATAAAAAATAGACGATGAGTAAAGCTTTTTTATTTAAAATTCTTCTCCTTTGAAAAAATATAAACTCCACCGTGTAATTTGAGAAAGAAAAATTTACGGGATGATATATTATATTCACACATATTTTTAAAATATTTGAAAAAATTAGAAAATTATTTCTTGTTATCGAGAAATGCAATCAAATCGTATATAATAAAAAAATCATATATTATACATTTGCATTAATATAATATATATTTAATATCGTATTTCAAAGACCATTGAAAAAATATAAGCAAGGTGATAGAATATAAAATAATTGAACGATATTCAAAGTTACGCTAGTAAGATAGCGACTAAATGTAACGCAAAAAGATATAGCCCCTATAGAATCATGTAAAAACACGGTTCGCACAAAAAAATATTTATTCTCTTCATTCATTCGATACGATATAGCTCCGCATACCTGTAATCATACGTCTAATAGTCTGCTATAATTGTATCCAGAAAAATGCGTAAATAAAGTGTCTAATTTTTTATGTAACTGTTGTATTTCGAATCAATGTGACGAAATATAAACACATACGTCTATACGTCTGTCTGAGATATAAACAATTTTTATTATCTTATTATCATTTTAAATCATTATATGCCACATGACAAATTATTATCAGACAATTTCTTTGAGTATACGTTCAAGTGAATAATAAAGCAGACTTTTTAATTTATTATCAAAGAATATTATTAACAATATTATGAAAGAATATTATTTAGTATATTATCAAAGAATATAAGCAATTTATTTTCTATTATTCTATAAATAAAATGTAGTTATTATATTTTCTTTCACGTCTATTTTATTTACAAATAAAAGCACATATGTGAACACATGAAAATAACAGCTAGAAGGGACTAACTTACAGAATAAAATTAATTAGATAACAATTAAATTATATGATTTAGATTTATGTCAATTTCACATGTTTTATACATATACATCACACTGTGGAAAATAAATAAACGCAATTTAATTTTTATGTAGATACTGCATCTATTTTAGTGCATCAAATGTTTTGTGTATTATTATTTTATATAAATAATAATACACAAAACATTTTATTCTTTCGGCAAATAACTTAAGTGCGTTTTGCCGCCGTTTTTGTTAATTTTTTCCCAAGCCGTGCAATGAAATGTATTTATATCCATTTTATCTATGTACAGTTTTCCCTAAAAAGTAAAAAAAAAAAAAAAATTACTTTTATTTTTATTCTACATATTTTTTACATAATATTCTACTATAATGTAGCATTATATATGAAATATTTTTTCTTCTTTACGGAGATTTATCTTTATCTTACTTGTAAGTGATCATATTCATGTTGCGCTATTCTAGCAGACCATCCACGTCCTCTCCATGTAAATTGTTCAGCGGAAGTATTCAGAGCTGTAATTTCTACTTCATAAGCTCTGGGTACAGCAGCAGAATATCCACGAACACTCTCGCATCCTTCATGAAGGACGATAGGCGTATGATCTATAACTTTTAATTCAGGATTGATAAAAATTGTCACTGGAATGTTTTCCACTTCGTGAACTTTCTTGACAACCTCATGAATCGGTTTCGTATGATTGTCAATATATTCTATAGCAAATATTTGCCATGGAAGTCCAATTTGAGGTCCGGACATACCGCATGCTTCATATCTCCTCATAGTGCTTATCAAATGTGTGATTACCTGAATGATCAATAACGATGCAATACTATATATATATATATTTTTTTTTTCACATTCATGAGATTTTTAATTTATTGTAATAAAACAAATTCGTACAACAGTAAAAAAAACACATACTTAATAAAATCAATTAAGAAATAATCTGTAAAGACAATTACATAGAAAAAGATATAATTCTTACAATAATTTTCAAGCTGTTTTAATATTATCTAAAATGTTGGTGATTCAAGCAAAATTAATGTATTCAAACATCAAAATAATTAGATTTCAGAACTGATCTTAACTTTATTCATCAATATTGTGGAAAATTTGCGAAATCCAAATCATTTTTGAATATTTTGTTTGTTTAAATTAGTTGATATATAAGATATTGTACGTGCATCAGTTTTCTGAACCATATATTTCTTTAATATCTTTTTATTTAATCAATATAATACTGTAGTATTTTAATATACTCGTGTATATTGAAATTTTTTTTTTTTTAATTCAATGACTGCGCAATACAATAGGCAAAACAGAATTATCTCATAAGCTAATCATAAAATTTTTTTTATACACTCAAATTAAATGCGTGTATAAGACAACATTAAGTTTCTTTTTGCTATTTGTTGTAAATCTTACATTTACCATCGTAAACAATTATCTTTACGTGCATGTTAAAAATTGCAAATTTTTTCCTCACATTATATAGTTTTCAAATTTATTCATTGCCTTCTAAAAATATCTATATTTGTAAACTTAGAAAATATCTACTTACTCTTATAAACCGACATTACAATAATACCTTTTGAAAGTCTGCCAATTTTATAACTTCTGGTTCTATCTTCATAGCGTGGCCACGTAAAACAGGATCGCCAATTTGACAAACGTGTTTATACGGTAACCTTATGGAATCCGTGCCCAATAAATGTTTGAATGTTTCTTTCAGTTTATGAAAACTTACAAATCGTGTATTGTTCTTTCTAATGACAATAGCACGAGAGGCCACATTAGCGAAATGATATGATCGAAACATTATACACATACACTATTCTGCGTACTTGTTGTGTATTTTTTATCGGACAATCCTTAATTCAGGTTATCACGCGTCTACGATGAATATGGATGAATATTTTCACTATTATGTTTCCAACCCCGATGATGACGAAATCAGAGAGAAGCATGAGAGAGGCCGTGTCGCCGTTTTTCAAGAGACACTTTTTCCAGCTTGTACAGTAGCGTCAACTACATCCATTTTAGAATCAACGGAACTACATGGCCAATTCATTTTTCGGTGCCACGGTAAAACGGTCGGTTGATGGATGTACGTGCTAAATACAATACATAATTGTAGATCATGAAGGAAGAGTAAGGAGAGTTATCTCGATAGTGTAGAAAAGAAAAAAGTTGATCACGAAGAATGTTCCCTATGTGGCCAGATTTGCATAGGAAAAAAATGTACACAAATCATTTATGTTCTTTTTACTCTTGGCTACATGCAATGGTTAACACATGTATTGCTCAATGTTTCGTAATAATTAAACGTATGATCATCTGTATAATATACATATAATATGTACACTATATGCACAATAACAATAACATGAAAACATTCGAATTCCGTATAATCGTGAAAGATTATAAAATTACGCACGATAAAGAGAAATAGACATTCGCTGATAAATTGATTATTTCTTTGGTGTGAAATGAATATATATGTCTTCGCATGGTCGCAAAATGAGAGTGGCTCCGTATGAAACTGCATCCGTCGTTTTTACACTTTTCACTCTCCATTTTCTTAAAATAGCTGTCAATATTGTTTTCTCTTCGAGTAAAGCAAATCTCTGGCCGATACAGTTTCTTGGTCCAGCGCTGAATGGAATATAGGCATATGGATTCCTATGTTTCGAATTATCCGGAAGAAAGCGATCTGGATCGAACTTTTTTGGATCTGGCCAAACTTCCGGATTTAAATGCGTTAATACGATTTGCAATACGACTGTAGCACCTTTCGGGAGTGTATAATCATCTAAAATAAAATAAATTGTTATAGACTTTATTCTGAAACACACACGCATAAAATTTTATATCGATAAATTTTTTGACATAAATATTCTTATTGTCTAAATAATGGGGTATTTGTGTAAAATCCATATTATAATGTTAAATCTACTTTAGATGATTTGATAAGATAATTTAGTGATAGACTTTTATTTGTAATAATAATATTTGAAGAATATTGACACATATATACACGGGGAGTATAAAATGAAAAATAGAATTTTTTCTAGAAATCTATCGCAAATTAGAGACCATCTAAAATGTATTGTAAACTATTGATGTTTTCAGAATCGCTTTTATTTAGTCTCTAATAATTAAGAAAAAAAGATTTCTCTGAACATAAGCATATTTTCTCTTTATCATTTAAATAAAAATATTACTCTTCAATTGCAAGATTTACAAATTTACAAATTAATGTAAATATTTTAAGATCTCTATTATCTTAATATTAATATAAATAAAGTCCTGACATACCTATTTTTACATCTTCCACTAATTTTCTTGAGACCATAGGTACGCTTGGATAGAATCTGAGCGTTTCTTTTATAATCCTCTCGAGATATTTTAATTGCGACAATTCTTTTACACTGGCTGGTGTCTTTGAATCTTTGAAAACTTCCTCGAGTTCTTCATGAACTTTTTCTTGATGATCGAGATTATTGCCCAAAAGAAATAGCGCCCAAGTTATCGCAACCGGAGTTGTATCGTGACCCTGTATCATTATATCCATTTACAATATTATATTGTAATACTCAGTTATAGTAACATTTTCCGAGTTTGATAAGAAAAAATTTTATGTTAAACTTCAAAGATTTTTCTCTCACCGCGAACATGAATGTGTCGACTTGTGCCCTCAATTCATCATCAGTTAACGGGGTTTCGTCCTTCTCATTCTGATCTAGTAACAGATCCAGAAAAACTTTCTTCTTTCGCTTACCTAACAAAAGAAATTTTACAAAAGAAATTTAAAAAATATTTATACAAGCCATCAAAGCATATGTATAATAATAATTTAATAATTTAATAATCACACCTATATCGTGTTCATCATCCCCGTTTTCCGATTTGGCAGAATTGTTTCGCGATTGTCGTGCAATCTTTCTCTTACGTATCACCTGAAATTTATCATTTATCCGTTGTAAGCTTGTTGAATTTATCCCAACAAAAATTATGTAAATAATTAATTTAATAAAATTCTGCCGATATCTTAATACATTACAATATATTATTAGCGTTTCTTATCGCGCATACCTCTTTGGTAAATTGATGTATTTTGCTAAGTCCTGAATTGTATTTTCTTCCTGAAGGCACTAAATTATACAACCAATCTGACCAAAGCCACGGTCGGAAAAATCGCTCGACTATTAATTTAGAACTTCTAAAAATACGATTAAAACATTAAACATATAACAGCATATTTATGCTATTATATTAAATATAAATTAATCAAACAGATTTTGTTGTCAATTTCTAAAAAGATCTTCTTAATAAATCATTAACGCTTTTAACCATTTTATTAACTAACAAAATAATGTAACTCGTGACTTTTCGGACCTATGTATTGTTGTGGTATACTCAGTTTCAACTTCTTGAGCATGTATATCTACACCCATTGCCGTTTCTGCAAAATAATTATTTATTAATATTATCGCTATAACTTGCTTGTCAATGTATACTATATTACTTAAAAATTCCATAAAAGAATAAAATTGACATTTATAACTCTCGAAAATAATATTGAGTCAAATAATTAATTTTTATACACCGGAACTGACATAAAACTTTGCTTATATTTAAATGTCTACGAGAACAAGTCATATATTTATTCTTACAATTATATAAAATGTCACGTAAGATTTCTGCGCTGATTTACATATACAATGTCGGAAATCGAGATCATCGAAATTAAACTAGTATTATAATCCGTAATTATACATACGAGAAGAGAAATAATTTCTCTGCTGTAGCAGAATTATTATTGCCATACACATTCAATAAATTTCAGTTCGTGAAAACAAACGGCATTCGATACAGAAAACAATTATTCGATATTGCAGGTAAAACTTAATTTCTCAGAATCGAAACAAAATGATCATGTGTGCCGATTAAATTTGGTTGTAAGAGAATAAATTCAATGTTAAAGCAAAATCATCTATTTTTTCAGTAAACATATTTTTAACTGTTGTGTCAATAGTGAAATAAGTGTATAAATTGATAAATAAGCAATCAATCTATTATTATAACGAAAGAACTTATATACTGATTCAACAAAATTAAAATTTATGATACTTGACAAGTCTTTTTATTATTTATATCATGTAACTGAAAATTTGTTGTTGCAGCATAAAATATACTGTATCAGCGATACTTTTGTCTACAAGACATATTATATATTATAATGATGTAATATATATATATTTATTACCACATATAACGTCGAGAGCAACATTGTTAGCAAACGGAAAAATATTGATAGCTTTTCCTGGGTTCTTTGCTATTTCCCTCTCGAGACATTTTGTCAAGATCTCTGCTTTTTCGGATATAATCACGGCAAATTGGTCCAATATACTAAAATGGAACGTCGGCCCGATGAGTTTTCTATCATGATTCCATTGTTTTCCTGAAGCAGTTCAATCAACAATATATTTATGTCTTTAAAAAATCGTAATAAAGATAAAGAATATAAGTGCACAAAAATTAGTATAAAAATGTAAAAAGGATATTTTATTATACAGTTTTATATTTTATTTTAGTTTTGTTTTACTTGCATATCGCTACCGAATATTTGTAGTGCAAGGAAAATTCCATCAACAACTGACTAACGTTTTAAAGCGTGCCAATCAATATGAATAATTAATGATATGTAAAATCAGTTACATAAATAATCACACAAAGATAAGAATATGAAATAAATATCTTGTTTTTTGTCAGATATACATATATACAAAAATTTACATATTTGTATTAGTGATATTTTACTCCTCCGTTTAACCATACATCGAAAATGCATAATCTCATATAGATTGCAATTTATTTTTCATTTTTAATGAAATATTAAAAATAGACGTAAAAGACTTTGGTCTCAATAAATTACATAGTTATATTAGAGTTCGCAAGAACTCTTCCTAAAGCTTCGCACAGTGATGTCATTTATAAAATTCATTGCAGTAATTATAATGTCTCATACATCAGTCAAACAGACAGACAGTTTCGTATAAGGATATCCGAGCATCGCAATCATATTAGACGGAATACGACGGATTATTCTGTCTTAACCGAAGTGCAAGGAAAATTCCATCAACAACTGACTAACGTTTTAAAGCGTGCCAATTAATATGAATAATTAATAATATGTAAAATCAGTTACATAATTAATCACACAAAGATAAGAACACGAAGAAACATCTTATTTTTTATTTGATGTAAATCTATACAAAAATTTAAATAGTTGCATTAGAGTGAAATTTTACTCTTTTGTTTTCTTGTAATTTGTTCTAAATGCTTTCATAAATAAGCATATATCAAAAACGCATAATCTGGTGTAAAATGCAATATAAAGTATTAAACATAGGTGTAAAAGAGTTTATGCGTTTACCTGTAGAAATTAAAAGCCCTTTGCCTAACCAAGATTCCATCATGTCATAAGGAAATCCTTTTTCGATATTTACGATGCTAGGCAAAATAATCTGTAAAAATGTGTTTAAAAAGAATATAACTGTGCGCGTAATCATTTATCACATTTATCACATGTTAAATAAGATATCTTTTTTTATATTTTTAATTTTTTCAAAAACAGAGTTTCATATGCAAAACTTTTATTCCATATTTACGATTTATTTTTTCATGTGTCGTTAATTACATTTTTCCTAATGTATCAGTAGAAAAAGATATTCTATTTTATCATTCTTATTTATATTCTAAATATGAAACCGATAATTGACTAGATCGTTGAATTAACTTGGAATAAATAATTGAGGACTATGAGGACTATTACTATTTATACAGACACATATACATCGCAAAAAATATAACCGATACTTTACTATAAGATTTTGTTATATTATTAGTAAGATTCTTTTCATTCTCACCTCTAAAAATTCAGGTTTATAGATATTAATGAACGGTTTCGTGCCAACCCAAACTATAAAAATACCTTCTTTAAAATGAAACATATATTGCTCAAGCTGTTGTTTGCGTTCTGTAACGATAAGCACATAATTAGATATTTAATATTACTTTGTTTTTGTGACAAAATTTACTAATTATTATACTGATTTAAAGTAAATGACAATTTTTTTTTTTTTTTTTCATTTATTAATTCCTTCAATAACTTTTTACTAAAAATATGTAAACAATATTTGTAAAAGCATATAATAACAATATCTTATGTATAAGATTTTTCACCATAGTCCGTTTGCTTCATTAATTCAAATGCCATGCCAAATGGAAATCTACCGATCTGAGGAATATTCTTGAGCTTTCGTCGAAGAACGTATTGATCACGTACTATCGATATAATTGCGGGAATTATTAAAATTACGAACAAGGCGCACAATATCAAAAAGATTAAGTCCATTTTTGTAGCCTGTAAACATATTAAACAGCCCAAGTTACCAAATATGTAATGCATAAATTATTATAAATACTTTGTAAGATTGAATTTTACACTCACACAATATTGACAAATATTTTATTGACACGATGTTTATATCATTATTATCTTTATTAATTCAGAAAATTATATAAAGATACTTTATTAAAGAAGATCGAATATAATGTGTATATAAATATATATATCATCGATGAAAATTGTGTATAAAATTAATGTGGTTGAGAATATTTCGTCGGCAAAACATTTCTCTTCAGATTATTTCTATGTAACTCGTCCAAATTTGGAATCTGTGTTCATTAATCGAAAGATTCACGAAATAAATTATTTATATTCGCGCAATAAATTATTTGTATTTTATTTTTCTACCGTATTTCATTGAGATCTTGAAAAAGTTTTGCGGTTTAAAACGTATAATTATTCTTTTTTGCTTCCTCATAGAGGAAGCTTTGTTTTTGTGACAAAATTTTTTTTCGAATTTTTTTATGTGTTCAATGTGTTCAAAATGTTTTGAAACGTCAACAAATTATATTCCTAAAAAATGTATGTATGTACGGAATGTTTGTACAACCTCTAACTTCCGCAATTTTTGAGATATCTGGTCAAATTTTTTTATATGGATAGATTATTATAAAAGGATGGTTGGTTATGAATTTGGTGACAGAGTCAGCATCAATGAAAGAGTCCATTTTCTATAAAATTTTGAATTTTTTGAAAAATGTTCGTATACGTAATTATACTCGGAAATAATTTTCGCAAATTCTGAGATATCGGGTTAAATTGTTTTACATAAATAGAGTATCGTCAAAAACGCTGAAAGTGAAGTAATTTCCAGGACGTGTAAAAATATTTTGGTCAACAACGGAATATTAGTATTGAAACAGCTATCAAGTCATTAAAATGCATTACTTACAGCTCCGTTCTTTTAAACTGTTTATCAATGTTTCTTGTGTGTTATCTTTTCTTATAATAAAATTAATTAAGTTTTTCTTAAATGAGTTTTTATATTTCTGAAAATCTATAATCTATACAATGTAAATGTATAATTTATAATGTGTGTAAATTAGAAAATAGCATATTGCTTCTTTATCTTCTTTATCTTTTTATTTCGCTCACAAAGTTTCCTCTATGGGGAAGCAAAAATTGAAAAACCCGCTTACTTTAAGGAGCTTAAGTTTTGTGAGATAAAATAAAACGATGAGAAAGTAATGCGCAAGTTTCTAATTTGCATAATTTTCAGCTTGTTTAACAATAATTTAAAGATATGATATATATACGTGTTTACAAAATATTAAAGCAATATTGAATTTCAAATTTTTGATTAAACGCACATTTGCGCATAAGCGCTCCATCATTACTGTTTAATTGAAATATATGTATATAATATAACCGAGTTTCGAAGAATTATAATTTGCAAAATTAAGTATCCGCCCGTATTTTGTTTCATGAGTTTTATTATTAAATTATTACATTTTAACTTTGCACGAATACTTACTTTGTGTCTTGAAAAAAATAAAAAGCAAAACCACGAATTTTATCTAAATGATACTGAAAAAATGCAAGATTTCGGTACTTACTGTTTGTTACGTCGGAGCAAATGCTTTGCCAAAATATTTGTCACTTTTAGCAAATATCGCTGCGCTTCACTACTAATTATAAATCATAATTTATCATGCTTTATATATAAATATAGTATAACCAAATATAATAAAATAACCGAGAAAAAGAGAGAGAGGAGAAGAATAGATGCTTTAAAAGAGATGTTTTAGATTTTTAGAATAACTTTTTTCTTAAAGCAGAATATTATATAATTGCTTTTACTTCTTCTCGATACAAGATTCGATCACGAAATGATGCTTAATCTTTATGATTCAAGTCCTAATCTTTATTATTTTATCTTATCTTATTTTTATTTTTAATTCTCGTTTTGCGCGACTCGAATTAGCAATATATATAATAATATGCAATGCAATACACACAACAAAACCGGATCCTCGCAAACATTTGAAATATTTCTATTCTATACGATTGTATGAACTATCCTTTGATAACAATGAGGTACGAGATGTAAACGAGATAAAAACGATAATTGTTTGCATTGTATACATAGTATATCTAACAATAAGTAATAATATACAGGGTGTAACAGAGCGCCGTATCAGCCGTTTTTTTTTCAGGAAACAACGCATTTTCGTGAAAAATGTTTCATGCAAAAGTTGTAGAGCTCTAAGTGGCGCATTATATAATAAGTATATGATATATTATGTATATAATTTCACTATTGTGATCTTCTTGCATATTCAGCTGATCATGATTGCCAAATCGGTTACGATGATATTTTATAAATACTTGATTCTTGCTTTATTCTTGACAGAAAATTTTTTACAATCGGTAATTACTGTTAAATTATTGTTCCATTAGTGATGTGTGCACACGTATTAAATAATATACAATATATATATTGCAATTTTACATTTATTAAGCGCATTTTGTTGTCTAAATGCGCTTAATTGTTTATCATTCCTTTAATTAAAATATATTTAAGTATTTAATTTAAATACTTAAATATTTGAACTAGAAAAAAGATAGTATATTTTACAATAAAAATCGCGCACGTATTACGATAAGAGAATATAAGTGTTTGAATAAGTCAATAGAATTAAAAAATTAAGTAGTTAAAAAAGCTCAGATAATTAATGAGAATCAATAATAAATAAAAATCTAGATCAATTGAAGCCCGAACGCTGTACTTAGAGCGTGAAAAATAATTATTATCTATCTTTCTTTAGGAAAACATTAACTATGCGTTACAAATAGTTCAAACATTTTGACCCACTTCCGGTCCTTTTAAAGGAAACTCGGATAAAAAGATTAAAAATTATAAAGACGCAAGCGATAAATCTATTTAAAGCATATCGACGTAATGATAAGTATAAATAAATAATACGACGCAACAGAATTATACATTTTATCTTAAAGCGCTTACAAATATGTGTACACAGCATTCAATGAAAGAAATAGAAATAATTTCGGTCCTATTTAATAATCAGACTTACCATGCGAATAATAAGTTCTCGTTATAAATAATTTGGCGTCTTCTTCTATTCGACAAAGGACCATCATATATTATTCATAACGAAAACCTATTATTCGTGTGATAAGTCTAATTATTAATAGGATCGATATTATTTCTTTTCGTTCCATCAAATGATGTGTACACATATTGAAAGCGCGTTAAGCTATAATTTTATTGTGCCGTATTATCCATTTATATTTATCATTACGTTGTTATGCTTTAAATACAATAGATTTACCGTTTGCATCTTCTTAATTCTTAATCTTTTTATCCGAATTTCATTGAAAAAGACTCGAAGTGAATCGAAACGTTTGAACCATTTGTAACACATAGTTAATGTATTCCTAAATAAAGATAATTATTGTTCACAATGTAAATACCGTGTCCGCGCTCCAACTGGCCTTGCTTTTTATTTATGATTGATAAATGTTTATGATAAACGATAACAAAAGAATTTATTACTTGTTTATTATCGAACCAACATGGCTCGTTGATGTTATATTTAATAGGCGGCAAAGAGATTAACATATCGATAGTAGCGAAATAGCAGGTAAAAATTAACTATTTGGCTAAAAAAAAAGAAAAACAAATAAAAATAAAATTTATTTATTTCCAAGAAATATGTTCATCATATCTGTAGAATTTTATCTAGCCTCTATAATATCAAAATAAATAATATTAGTGATTTAAACAAATTTTAGTAAAATATTAGAATAATTAAATCTTGAGGAATTTTAGAATTGATTTTAACTTTATTCACCAATCTTGTGCAAGATTCAATGAAAAATCCAAATCATTTATGTTTTTGAATGTTTTATGTTTATTTAAATTAATTTGTATATAAGATTGCATCATTTTATATATATATATATATATATACATAAATAGTTTAATAAATTAAAATTCAATAATGACATATTATCACGTCATTCAGCAGAATTATTTTATTATTTCCATTTAACATATTTGATTGTTGCAACTTTATCTAATATAAACTGTTTATATTAAACCAATATATTCTCATATTTCATATATAGCAACCTTTAATATCAATTTTAGTATCAATTCAATATTGGATAATATAGATAAATCAGATAATATAAATTAGAGACTAAGATTAGGATTTTTAATTAAATAAGAAAAGAATAAAGATTTCCCGATTGATCAAACCTTATGCAATCTCAGTCTTTACCAGATAGCTTTCATGCAGTCTTTCATGCAATCTTTCATGCATAGTATTAGCTGAAATAGTATTGGCTGAAAACGGATTTAAGAATATTTCAAAATATTTAATTATTCGATTTCGTATTCTGCGGTAATTGTCGAAATGCAGCGCGATGGATCGCAAAATTCAAATGACTCTGTATTTTTGGTCATTTTTGTGTTTCAAAGTAAATATCTCGAAAATTATAACAAGTATCGCATCAAGTATTCATCTTCAATGTAAGTATATATAAAATTTAATTATTTATATATGTCAATATTACAATCCGTCACATTGGTTACATCATGTCATCCTCTATACGAGGAGAATATCGAAACCGTCACCATATATTTCAAGGTATACATAAAAGTATAGAGTACATGGTATGATAAATTGATTATTATTTTGGCGTGAAATGAATGAATATTTCTTCGATTGGTTGGTAAGTGATAATGAATCCGTATTGAACTGTATCCATTGCTTTTACACTTTTCACTCTCCACTTTCTCAAAATAGCTGTTAATATCGCTTTCTCTTCGAGTAAAGCAAATTTCTGACCGATACAATTTCTTGGTCCAGCGCTGAATGGAATGTAGGCATATGCATTTCTATGTTTCGAATTATCTGGAAGAAAGCGATCTGGATCAAACTTTTTTGGATCTGGCCAAACTTCCGGATTTAAATGCGTTAATGCGATTCCCAATATAACTGTAGCACCTTTCGGGAGTGTATAATCGTCTAAAATAAAACAGATTGTTATAGACTGTACTCTGCAACACATAAAATTTTATATCAATAAACTTTTTAAGTATAAATGTGTAAATGTGGAATTTAAACTATTGATCTTTTATTGAATCGTTTTTATTTAGCCTTCAATAAATAAAAAAAAAGATCTCTCTCTCTCTCTCTCTCTCTTTAAACAGAAACACATTCTCTTCATCCTTTAAATAAAAATATTATCGCTTAATTGCGAGATTTACAAATTTGCAGATTAATGTGAATATCTTAAGATTTCTTTTATCTTAATATTAATAGAAATAAAATCCTATCATACTACCTATCTTTACATCTTCCGTTAATTTCCTTGAGATCATAGGTACACTTGGAAATAATCTGAGCGTTTCTTTTATGATCCTATCGAGATACATTAATTGCGACAGCTCCTTTACGCTGGCTGGTGTCTTTGAATCTTTGAAAACTTCCTCGAGTTCTTCGTGAACTTTTTCTTGATGCTCGAGATTATTGCCCAAAAGAAAGAGCGTCCAGGTTATCGCAATCGCAGTTGTATCGTGGCCCTGTATCATTATTTCCATTTACAATTTTATAACACTCAGTTATAATAACATTACCGAGTCTGATAAGAAAAAATTTCATGTTAAACTTCAAAGATATTTCTCTCACCGCGAACATGAATGTGTCGACTTGTGCTCTCAATTCATCATCAGTTAACGGAGTTTCGTCCTTCTCATTCTGATCTAGTAACAGATCCAGAAAAGCTTTCCTCTTTCGCTTACCTATCGAAATAAATTTCATCAGAATAATTTAAAAAAATATTTACACTAAGCTTACTTAATGTATTATTTACACAAGCCATCAAAGCATACGTATAACGATAATATAATAATCACACCTATGTCAAATTCGCCATCCTCGTTTTCCGATTTCGCAGTACCGTTTCGTGATTGTCGTGCAATCTTTCTCTTACGTATCACCTGAAATTTATCATTTATCCGTTGTAAACTTGTAAAATTTATCCTAACAAAATGTAGTACAAATAATTAATCTAATAAAATTCTGCCGATATCTTAATACATTACAATGTATTATTAATGTTTTGTTTTTTTCGCGTACCTCTTTCGTAAATTTATGTACTATATTAAGCCCTGAATGGTATTTTCTTCCTGAAGGCACTAAATTATACAACCAATCTGACCAAAGCCACGGTCGAAAAAATCGATCGACTATCAATTTAGAACTTCTAAAAATACGATTAAAATATTAAACTGATATAAAAGTATATTTATGCTATTATATTAAATATAAATTAATCAAACAAATTTTGTTGTCAATTTCTAAAAAGATCTTCTTAATAAATCATTAATGCTATTAATTATTTTATTAACTAACAAAATAATGAAATAAACTCGTGACTTTTCGGACCTATGTATTGTTGTGGTGTATTCAGTTTCGAATTCTTGAGCATGTACATCCACTCCCATTGCCGTTTCTGCAAAAAATAATTATTTATTAATATTATTTCCACAACTTTCTCGTCAAAGTATGCTATATTACTTACAAATTCCATAAAAAATAAAATTAACTCTTATAATCTCGAAAATAATATTGAATTGAATAATTAATTTTGTTATACATCGAAATTAATACCGACATAAAATTTTGCTTATATTTAAATACCTACAAAAATAAACTATTTGTTTATTGTCACAATTATATAAAATATCACGTTGGTTTACATATGCAATGTCAGAAATTGAGCTCATCAAAAATTATACTAATACTATAATACGTGATTGTATATAGACGAAGAGAAATAATTTTGTTTTTGCAATAAAATCATTATTGCCACTGCACATTTAGACTGCGTCCCGATATTAACTGCCAGTATTGAAAAGGTATAAATATTCAATATTGGTAATGAATATTGGTACCGAGCCTCAATGAACTTCATTTCGTGAAAACAAACCGTATTCGATACATTAATCAATTATTCGATATTGCAGATAAAATATATTTCTCGATAGAACAGAAAGATCTTGTGTGTCGATTAAATCTGATTGTGGGAATATAAAAATAAATTCAATATTAAAGCAAAATCATCTATTTTTCCAATAAATATATTCAAATGTTATATATAGCCAAATAAGTGAATAAATAGATAAATAAGCAATCAATTTATTACTGTAACAGAAGAACTTACTGATTCAACAAAATTAAAATTTAGAGTATATTTGACAAATTTTTTTATTATTCATATCACACAACTGAAAATTTATTGTTGCAGCATAAAATATATGTGTCAGCGATACTTGTTTCCCACAGCACGGAACATTGCAACAATATTATAGCAATATTGCAATGTTGCCGCAATCTTGCCACAATATTGCTGAAATGTTCTGCGCTGTATGGGTTACAAGACATATTATATATTATAATAATGTGAGATATACATATATATATATATATATATTTATTTATTTATTTATTACCGCATATAACGTCCAGAGCAGCATTGCTAGCGAACGGAAAAATATTGATAGCTTTCCCTGGCTTTTTTGCTATTTCCCTCTCGAGACATTTTGTCAAGATCTCTGCTTTTTCGGACATAATCACGCCAAATTGGTCCAATATACTAAAATGGAACGTCGGTCCGATGAGTTTTCTATCATGATTCCATTGTTTTCCTGAAACAGTTTAATCAACAATACATTTATGTATTAAATAAATCGTAAGAGAGATAAAAAATATAAATGCGCAAAAATTAGTATAACAATGAAAAAAATATTTTATTACACAGTTTTATATTGTATTTTAGTGTTTTTTTTTTTTTTTTTTTTTTTTTTTTTTTTTTTTTTTTTTTTTTTGTATATCGCTACCGAAATTTGTAGTGTAAATAAGAAAAATTCCACAAATAACTGAATAACGTTTTAAAGCATGCCAATTAAAATGAAAAATTAATATCAATATAAAATCAGTTACATAAATAATTGGTCACACAAAGATAAGAAGACGAAAAAATATTTTTTCTTCTTTTTTGTCAGAGTATATATATATAGAAAAATTTACATACTTTTATGAGAGTGAAATTTTAGTCCTTTGTTTTCTTGTGATTTGTTTAAAATGCCTTCGCGAATATAATCATATATGAAAAACGCATAATCTGGTGTAAGCTGCAATATATTTTTCATCTTTAATAAAGTATTAAAGATAGATGTAAAAGAGTTTATGCGTTTACCTGTGGAAGTTAGAAGCCCTTTGCCTAACCAAGATTCTGTCATCTCATAAGGTAGCCCTTTCTCGATATTTACGGTGCTAGACAAAACAATCTGTAAAAATGTGTTTAAAAAGCATATAAGATGCGCGTAATAATTTATCACATTTATGTTAAACAGGATATCTTTTTTCACGTTTTTAATTTTTTTTCAAAAACAGAATTTCACGTGCAAAAATGCAGCAAGTATATTACTGATTACCAACAAAATTCTTTTTCTCTATGTTATTATTACATTGAGAAACTTTTTAATAATTTTTAATAATACGTTTCTAAAAGTTTGCTCTCAATTTCACGATCATAAAAGTTTTGCTTTCTTACGATATTAAATTACTACTTATACATTTATTATTGCAAAGAATATAATGACCAATATTATACTACGATATAAAATTATATGTCATTACCAAAATTTCTATTTATTCTTACCTCCAAAAATTCAGGTTTATAAATATTAATGATCGGTTTCAAGCCAATCCAAAATATAAAAATTCCATCTTTAAAATCAAGCATACGTTGTATAAACCATAGTACGCGTTCTGTGGATAAGCACATAATCAGATATTCAATATTTACTAATTACAATATTATACTGATTTAAAATAAACGACGAATTCCTTGTTTTAAGATCTTCATAAATAATATTTGTAAAAGCGTATTATGACAATATCTTATTTATAAAGTTCTTCACCATAGTCCGTCAATTTAATTAATTCAAATGCCACGCCAAAAGGAAATCTACCACATTGAGGAATATTTTTGAGCTTTCGTCGAAGAACATACTGATGATACACTGTCGATATAATCATGGAAATTAAAACAATTAACACGGCGCACAGTATCAAAGAGATTAAGCCCATTCTCGTAGCCTGTAAATATATTAAAGAGCTCAAGTTACAAAAATATGTAAATGCATAAATAAAAATTACTATAGATATTTCTTAATGTAGAAAAATATTTGAATTTTACACACGCACGGATTGATAAAAATATCATTCGTACGATGTTTATATCGTTATAAGCTCTACTAATCGATAAAATTTTATAAAGACACTTTATTAATGTAAATGGATATGATAGGTATATAAATATATATCATCGAACAAAATCGAATATAAAATTAATATGATTGAAAATATTTCTTCGGCAAAATATATCTCGATTATTACTTTGTTTCATAAGTTTACGATTACATCATATTTTAACTTTGTACGAGTTACTTTGTGTCTTGAAAAAAATAAAATGTGAAACCTAGAGTTTTAACTACATGATACTGAAAAAATTACAAGATACAATCTCGATACTTACTATCCGTTATGTCGGAGCACTTGATATTTAAAAAGAATGATGTTTCACCAAGATATTTGTGACACTTTTAGCAGATATCATTAGTTCATCATTAATTATATATTACAATTTATCATGCTTTATAACTACAAATGTAATATAATTAAATGCAATAAGATAAGCTAAAAAGAGAGAATAAGAGAATAGATATTTTTCTAAAAAAAAAAAAGAAACCTTTCTTAAAAAAATTTGTTTAAGAAGCAAAGAATTATATGATCCTGTCTCCACTTCCTTTCGCTTCAAAACTTGATTGAGGAATGATAGTGCGTTCTCGATATTTAATTGGCTTATTTTTGCTTTGCGCTATTTAAATTCATAATATAGAACGCACTATTATTTCGCAATCTCCGCAAAACAAAATAATTATAATAATTATTGTATTAATGTACGAGGCCATATGACTAATCTATCTTTTTCCTTGCAAACGTACACATTTGAAAAATACTGCATCGTAAATTGAATTTTCATCACAATGAGAAACACAATAGAAACCGGTTTCATATAGGCATATATACATATATATTATACAATAAAGTATTTTTTCATGAAGTACTTTTCGAGTTATTTTATATTTTAATCTGACATATTTTGATATAAAAAATTTAATATCTCGTAAAATATTTAGTTTTCGATAATTTTACCGTAATATTTTTATATACAGAATAATGAGACAAACAGCCCGGCTTTACATACTTACTATATTATATGCGAACGATATTCTAATTGCTATCTGATTATACATGGTATATGTAAGCTATACTGTGTTCACGGAGAGAACGATCTCACTCCGCGCAACATTAGGCAAAGTGGAAATTAGGTGAAAGGCTTCAGCGCGCTACTTCATTTTTACTTTATATGACTATAAACTCGTGCAAATGGACAATTTCATTATTTTATTATTGTAATGGACAATCAGACATACCTTTAATTTTTCCCCAGATTAAAGTAATCATCATTTGCGTAGCAAATTAATGACGTTATGTTTCTTTAACTAGAAACTAATATCGTTCCAATTGAACACATATTAACATTATACTACTGGATATTTCTATCGATTTATATCTCTAAAACATTTTCTAATTGTATTTTCTAAAAATATATTATTTCGAAATTTTAAAAATATCTTTCGATTTATATAAGTAACATGCACAAATAATGTTGCAACATCTAAGAAAAGTTGCTGGTTAAAATTTGTTAAATTTTTCTCTCAAGTATTTGTAAGATTAACTCGTTCCAGTTCGAGCTCCTCGATCAGACTGACTCGAGTCACAAAAGGTTTAGCCGTTAAAGTTTTTCAGCTTTGACTGGCGGCGCGACGATTGTTGTGTGATATGATAATTTTATCAATGCTCATTGGTTCAAACGGTCTTATGCTATGTATACGCAGCTATGTCAATTTGCGACAGCCTTGACTACGGATACTGCGTTTCGCCGCTATATTGCGCTATATTCGAGCCACGCGATGACATGTCGTCGGCTCGATCCAAGGAAAGTCGAGTGCTTCAGATCTTATTGTTAGTCGTCGTTACTTACTACACGCCTTAAAATATATCTACACATTGTTCAAATATGCAACATAAGCAAAGAATTTTATAAAATCATTGCCCAATATATTAAATATTAGGTAGTACAATATCAATCATGATTCAATATCAATGTCGATTTAATTATTAAGTAGAAAAACTGACAAATAAGAGCCAAAGCGCGGGTATTGTTGCACGAATTTATTATTGTTGAATTTTAGTAATAAATGTATATTAAAAAATGTACGTTTTTAAGACTCGATAATAACGATGAAAACATTCAAATTCTATAGTCGAGAAAGATTATAAAGATTACGTACAATAAAAAAAAAAATCAGCATTTGCTAATAAATTGATTATTTCTTTGGCGTGAAATTGATGAATATCTCTTCGCACGGTCGGTAAATGAGAGTGAGCCCGATTTGAACGGTATCCATTGCTTTTACACTTTTCACTTTCCACTTTCTCAAAATGGCTGTTAATATCGCTTTCTCTTCGAGTAAAGCAAATCTCTGGCCGATACAGTTTCTTGGTCCAGCGCTGAATGGAATGTAGGCATATGGATTCCTATGTTTCGAATTATCCGGAAGAAAGCGATCTGGATCAAACTTATTTGGATTTGACCAAACTTCTGGATTTATATGCGTTAATGAGATTGCCAACATAATTGTAGCATCTTTCGGAAGCGTATAATCGGCTAAAATAAAACAGATTGTTATAGACTGTATTCTGTCACACATAAAACTTTATATTCATAAACTTATTTAATATATAAATGTTCTATTCTAAAATTTATAAATGCTTGTCTGTTATAGTCTAAGTAGGTTTTTGTAAAACCCACAATAATATAATATCAAATCTATATTAGACAATCTCTGTATGATAATTCATGATAAAATTCTATTTGTTTAAGAACAATTGAAAAATACACACTCATGCAAGAAAAATAAATAAAATTTTATCTTACATTTTATCACACAAATTGGAGACTATCTAAAATGGATTTTAAAGTGTTGGTCATTTGCCAAATCGTTTTCTTATTCAGCTTTTAATAAATAAAGAAAAGATATCTCTCTGAACAGAAACACATTCTCTTCATCCTTTAAATAAAAATATTATCGTTTAATTGAGAATATTTTCGAATTTTGCAGATGCACGTGAATATCTCAAGATTTTGTTTATTTTAAAATATTAAAATTCTGTCATACCTATTTTTATATCTTCTGCTAATTTTCTTGTGATTAAGGGTACACTTGGGAATAGTCTGAGTGTTTCTTTTATGATCCTCTCAAGATACTTTAACTTGGACAGCTCCTTTACGCTGGCTGGTGTCTTTGAATCTTTGAAAACTTCCTCGAGTTCTTCGTGAACTTTTTCTTGATGCTCGAGATTATTGCCCAAAAGGAAGAGCGTCCAAGTTATCGCAACCGCAGTTGTATCGTGACCCTGTATCATTATATATCTTTATAATTTTATAATACTCAGTTATAGTAACATTTTCCGAGTCTGATAAAAAGAAATTTTATGTTAAACTTCAAAGATTTTTCTCTCACCTCGAACATGAATGTGTCGACTTGTGCTCTCAATTCATCATCAGTTAGCGGAGTTTCGTCCTTTTCATTCTGATCTAGTAACAGATCCAGAAAAGCTTTCCTCTGTCGCTTACCTATCGAAATAAATATCATCAGAATAATTTAAAAAAATATTTACGCTAAGTTTACTTAATGTATTATTTACATAAGCCATCAAAACATATGTATAACGATAATATAATAATCACACCTATGTCAAGTTCGTCATCCTTGTTTTCCAATTTCGCAGAATCGTTTTGCGATTGTCGTACAATCTTTCTCTTATGTATCACCTGAAATTTATCATTTATCCGTTGTAAGCTTGTTGAATTTATCCCAACAAAAAATAACGTAAATAATTAATTTAATAAAATTCTGCCGATATCTTAATATGTATTAAGTGTATTATTAGCGTTTCTTTTTGCGCGTACCTCTTTCGTAAATTTATGTAATTTGCTAAGTCCTGAATTATATTCTTTTCCTAAAGGCGATAAGTTGTACAACCAATCTGGCCAAAACCACGGTTGACAAAATCGATCGACTATTAATTGAGAACTTCTAAAAATATGATTAAAATATTAAACTGATATAACAGCATATTCATGCTATTATATTAAATATAAATTAATCAAACAGATTTTGTTGTCAATTTCTAAAAAGATCTTCGTAATAAATCATTAACGCTATTAACCATTTTATTAACTAACAAAATAATGTAACTCGTGACTTTTCGGACCTATGTATTGTTGTGGTATACTTAGTTTCAACTTCTTGAGCATGTATATCTACACCCATTGCCGTTTCTGCAAAATAATTATTTATTAATATTATCGCTATAACTCGCTTGTCAATGTATGCTATATTACTTACAAATTCCATAAAAGAATAAAATTGATACTTATAACTCTCGAAAATAATATTGAGTCAAATAATTAATTTTTATACACCGGAACTGATATAAAATTTTGCTTATATTTAAATGTCTACGAGAACAAGTCATATATTTATTCTTACAATTATATAAAATGTCATGTAAGATTTCTGCGCTGGTTTACATATACAATGTCGGAAATCGAGATCATCGAAATTATACTAGTATTATAATCCGTAATTATACATACGAGAAGAGAAATAATTTCTCTGCTGTAGCAGAACTATTATTGCTATATACATTTAATAAATTTCATTTTGTGAAAACAAACGGCATTCGATACAGAAAACAATTATTCGATATTGCAGGTAAAACTTAATTTCTCAGAATCGAAACAAAATGATCATGTGTGCCGATTAAATTTGGTTGTAAGAGAATAAATTCAATGTTAAAGCAAAATCATCTATTTTTTCAGTAAACATATTTTTAACTGTTGTGTCAATAGTGAAATAAGTATATAAATTGATAAATAAGCAATCAATCTATTATTATAACGAAAGAACTTATATACTGATTCAACAAAATTAAAATTTATGGTACTTGACGAGTCTTTTTATTATCGTGTAACTGAAAATTTGTTGTTGCAGCATAAAATATACTGTATCAGCGATACTTTTATCTACAAGACATATTATATATTATAATGATGTAATATATATCTTTATTACCACATATAACGTCGAGAGCAACATTGTTAGCAAACGGAAAAATATTGATAGCTTTTCCTGGGTTCTTTGCTATTTCCCTCTCGAGACATTTTGTCAAGATCTCTGCTTTTTCGGATATAACCACGGCAAATTGGTCCAATATACTAAAATGGAACGTCGGCCCGATGAGTTTTCTATCATGATTCCATTGTTTTCCTGAAGCAGTTCAATCAACAATATATTTACGTCTTTAAAAAATCGTAAGAAAGATAAAGAATATAAGTGCACAAAAATTAGTATAAAAATGTAAAAAGGATATTTTATTATACAGTTTTATATTTTATTTTAGTTTTGTTTTACTTGCATATCGCTACCGAATATTTGTAGTGCAAGGAAAATTCCATCAACAACTGACTAACGTTTTAAAGCGTGCCAATCAATATGAATAATTAATGATATGTAAAATCAGTTACATAAATAATTACATAAAGATAAGAATATGAAAAAAATATCTTGTTTTTTGTCAGATGTAGATATATACAAAAATTTACATATTTGTATTAGTGATATTTTACTCCTCCGTTTAACCATACATAGAAAATGCATAATCTAATGTAGATTGCAATTTAGTTTTCATTTTTAATGAAATATTAAAAATAGACGTAAAAGACTTTGGTCTCAATAAATTACATAGTTATATTAGAGTTCGCAAGAACTGTTCCTAAAGCTTTGCACAGTGATGTCATTTATAAAATTCACTGCAGTAATTATAATGTCTCATACATCAGTTAAACAGACAGACAGTTTCGTATAAGGATATCCGAGCATCGCAATCATATTAGACGGAATACGACGGATTATTCTGTCTTAACCGATCATAAATTAGAATTTAATCACGTTTTTTATTGGGATAAAGTCGAAATTCTGAATAGTGAACCTTTGCTTAAGAAACGCTTAACTTCCTGTATAATGCTGTAAAGGCAAGAAAATAATTAACTTAATTTGCAAACAGATATCGAATGTTTATATTATATTTATACGGATGTGATCAATAAGTTATCGAAACTTTAAAAGTCACGCCATCTTATTTGTAAACACTTCTCTGTATTCTATATTTACTTTATGTATCGTGCGATATGAAGAGACTTGATAATCTGTCTCGAACATCCGTGTGTAATATTTGCTTTTTGTATAATTTGAATAACTCATTCAAGTTCGGTATATTTGTATTGCTATTTATGTTTTTTTAATGTAGTATATATTTTATCGGAGTGTCCTTTTCCGTCTCGAAATTTCATTATATAACATATGAAATCATAAATTTATTTGACTATTTATTTTGAAATTCTATGCAAATAAGAAAAATATTCGAAAACACATTATTCGTAAATAAATTATTTTCAAATAATTTAACTGCGAATAATGTATTTTTAAACATTTTTCTTATTTGCATAGAATTTTAAAACAAATTGTCAAATAAATTTATGATTTTATATATAACTGTCACGCACACGCACGCGCGCATGCACGCATTATATAATGCTGTTTATATATTTTCTCTTTTAAACCCAAAATCTCAGAAGCCTGGGTAGACAACATTTCTAATCGTAAACAACAGTCATAAGTCAACAGTCAATAGTATAAACAACTGGTCACCCAGAGATGGACACTTTTTATTTGAATAACAAATAAAAGATAATATTTGCAAATAAAATGTTATTCAAATACTTTTTTTACTAGTTATTTGCAAATAATATTTAAAAATTAGTTGCCGTAATGGGAATAAATTTAAATAATTTATTCGAAAATAAATTATTTGGGAAAGAATTCAAATAATTATCTTCTCAAATAACTTTTATTTATAATAACCAAAAATAAATAATTTTCAATTAATTTTAGAAAAAAAAACAAAAGAACAGCAACTCATATTCTGTCATAACAAATAACAAGAAACAGTAACATTAGTAACATTAAATACATAATATTAAATACATAATAAGCTATAGTTTCATTATATCATTAGCTCTTACGAGAGTCCTCATTTCAAACATCTGATCAGTTAGATCGCGAGATCTTGGCATATCAACCATCGTCGCGAAAGGAAACAGCCTTTCTACTGGCGCTGACGAAGGAAGCGTACAATTAAATTGCGTGCGTGTGTGCGACAGTTCTATATGAAATCACATAAATTTGCTTGACAATTTATTTTGAAATCCTATGCGAGTAAGAAAAATATCTGAGAATACATTATTCGCAAATAAATTATTTGAAAATAAGATAATTATTTATATTAACGGGCACCTCGCCGATGACGCTGACCTTGACATATGTTGTCATAAGGACATAACCCTGAGTAACTAAATCCTTATAACTTAATCGGCGGTTATTGTTTATTAAAAAGTTGTTAACAAATAAAGTTTGAGAAATAAAACGTAATCTTTGTTACATAAGTTTGTAATTTCCACGCAAGAAGCGAGATCCATCCTTATCAAGACGTTGTACAATTCAAATACAAATTTTCCGAAATAGATTTGGATTAGGTTATATTTTCCGGAAGTGAACCTCCCCCCGTGAGGGGTGAGGGGGGGGGGCGAAACCCACTGCATTCACGCATGCATTTTCCCATCTATATAACAATTGTCGGGTGGACCTCGCTTTGCTTTGTAAAGTATATGCGCGGATCTCTTGGACATGAGTTGAGTTAGATTAGTTTTTTTTTTCAGGAAGGGGGTGCAGAGCGGAAGGGGCGGAACCCCTCCCTCTGCCTATGCGTTCGATTTATTACACATGAATAAATATGATTCTGCTAGGATACGCTCCATTAAATGTACATAGCGTCAGAAAAAAATTATTATTTTTTATTCTGTAAACTTTTTTATTAATAACTTTTTAATGAACAACGAGCGACGGCTAAGACCTTTTGAGAGTTACTCAGGGCAATGACTTTGACAACATATGTCAAGGTCAAGGTCATTGGAGCTGGATCCCCTTTTTGTCAATATTTACCGAGAAAGGATCTTACGATGTTAAATGAATTCCTAAATGTAAAACCTGCCTTCATAAAATTTAATTGTACGCGTCCTTCGTCAGCGTCAATAGAAAGGCTGTTTTCTTTTACGACGATGATTGATATGCCAAGGTTTCGCGATCTGACTGATCAGATGTTTGAAATGAGAACTCTCGTAAGAGCTAATGATATAATGAAACTATAGCTTATTATGTAATTAATATTATGTATTTAATGTTACTAATTTTACTGTTTTTTGTTATTTGTTATGACAGAATATGAGTTGCTGTTCTCTTGTTTTCTTTTTTTTCTAAAATTAATTGAAAATTATTTATTTTTGGTTATTATAAATAAAAGTTATTTGAGAAGATAATTATTTGAATTCTTTCCCAAATAATTTATTTTCGAATAAATTATTTAAATTTATTCCCATTACGACAACAACTAAGTTTTAAATATTATTTGCAAATAATAAGTAAAAAAGTATTTGAATAACATTTTATTTACAAATATCATTTTTTATTTGTTATTCAAATAAAAAAAAAAGTGCCCATCTCTTTATATAATATAACATTCATCTTCTGGCAACATGAGTGACTCACTCTGTTTCTCTTATTACTATTACATTTTTAATATAATATGTTCCCTATACTTTGTAATTGTGCTGAGGTCCAAAAAAAGAACCGAAATATACGCTTTTCGTGACAATATTTATTATTTAGTTAAAATATCAATGTAATTTAATTTTAATAAAACATATGCGCATAAATTACCGCGCTGGCTCTTAATTGCTTTTTGTCTCCTTCGCATGATACATTCATAAGAATGTTTATTAGTTTATTTAGATGTAAAAGAGTTTATGTATTTACCTGTAGAAGTTAGAAGCCCTTTGCCTAACCAAGTTTCCATCAGATGATAAGGAAATCCTTTTTCGATATTTACGGTGCTGGGTAAAATAATCTGTAAAAATGTATTTAAAAAGATATCTTTTTCACATTTCTTCAAAAACAGAGTTTTTGCAAAATTTTATTCCGTATTTACGATTTATTTGTTCATGTATCGGTTATTATATTTATTTTCCCTGATATACCATTAGGGAAAGACATCCTATTTTATCACCCTTATTTATATTCTAAATATAAAATCGATAATTGATTAGAGACTGGATCGTTATATAAATTTACTTGGAATATAGTTTGTTTGTGAATTATCTCGCTCAGTTTCTTTCGATGACGCAGATATAACATAATAGATGCAAATATATACCTTTTTTTTATTATATATGCAGACATTGTCGATACATTTTATGTTAGCGCTGTTTATCTGAGAAAAGATCGCTTGATAATCTTTTGCGTCTTATGTAGAAAGAAAAGTGTACGGACTTCAACGGACGATATTTTATTTTACATCGCAGTAACAGATTTAATTTTCTTATAATATAAACAACGGAAATAAGATTTGATTAAAATATTAATTTGTTTGTTAAAAATAATTTTAATAAATTATAACGCGGGTGTGTGCGGGTGTACGCACTATCCAGCCACTAACCCAGCCACACATACACACGCGCTAACTCAACACATATAAATTCAATACGATACGACAGAGAAACAAAATTGTTTCTAAAAATAATAGACTACTTCCTATTCTACAATCAACAAAACCAGTAAATGGCAAAAGGTATTTATCAGAAATAAATTATTTTACTTTAAGAGCAAATATGTATTTCTACAAATAAATTTATTGAGCAAAAATTTTTCCATCACACCAAAAGAAAAAGTTTTGTTTGTTGAAATATAATTACATTATAATAGCAAAATATGGTAATATATTTCTCATATTTGCAATAGCAGCAATTGTATTACTGATCATTAACAAAATTCTTTTTTTCTATTACATGGAGAAACTTTTTAATAATTTTTAATAATACGTTTATAAAAGTTTCCTGTGTACTTCGATATTGAAAATAGTTTTGTTTTCTTATGATATTAAATTACTATTTAATACATTTACATCACAAAGAATATAATAACCGATACTTTACTATAAGATTTTATGCCGTAAGTAAGATACTTTTCATTCTTACCTCTAAAAGTTCAGGTTTATAGATAGTAATGAACGGTTTCATGCCAATCCAAAATATGAAAATTCCTTCTTTAAACCGTAACATACATTGGTGAATCCATTCCTTGCGTCCTGTTGGAATAAGCGCATAACCAGATATTCAATATTTATTAATTTTTATACCGATTTAAAATAAATGACAAACTTTTTTCATTTATTAATTTCTTTAAACTTTTTACTAAAAATGTATAAATGATATTTGTAAAAGCATATAATAGCAATATTTTATTCATAAAGTTCTTTACCATAGTCCGTCTGCCTCATTAATTCAAATGCCATGCCAAAAGGAAATCTACCGATCTGAGGAATATTCTTGAGCTTTCGTCGAAGAACGTATTGATCACGTACTATCGATATAATTGCGGGGATTATTAGAAGTACGAACAAGGCGCACAATATCAAAGAGATTAAGTCCATTCTCGTAGCCTATAAACATATTAAAGAGCTCAAGTTACAAAAATATGTAAACGCATAAATAAAAATTACATTACAAATAAAATTATAGATACTTCTTAATGTAGAAAAAACATTGGAATTTTACATAATCACATTGACAAAGATTTCATCGACATAATGTTTATATCATTATTATCCGTATTAACCGAGAAAATTTTATAAGAACACGTTTTCGATGAAGATTAATATACATATAATATATATCATCGATCAAAATCAATTATAAAATCAAAGGGAATGAAAATATTTCGTCGACGGAATATTTCTCGATCATTTCTATGTAATTCGTCCAAATTTGGAATCTGTGCTCATTAATCAAAAGATTTACGAAAATCGTAATAAATTATTCATATTTTATTTTTCTACGTCCTCATCTAAGTGTAACTAAAAGTGTTGGTATATTATATTTACGCTTTATAGTTATATTACCGATATAGGTCATTATGTAGAGTATAATGGAGTGAAGGATATATGTATGTATATATATATAAAATTTTATTTTTTTCACTTTTTTTTTTTCACTTTTCATATGAAATCGTGAACTCCGCACTCCGTTATTATGTATACTTTAATTATGGAAAAGGATTATTGTTGATATCTATAATCAACGAAAAGATTTTGCAAAATAACTAATATTCGCGTTCTGTCGGTTATCCGGATTCTTTCTTCAACATTAATTTAAATATACAGAATATTAAAGCAATATTGAATTTCAAATTTTTGATCAAACACACATACAATTGCGCAACAATGTAAGAGTTTCATCATTACTGTTTAATTGACATATACGTATATAATCGAGTTTCAAAGAATTATGATCGGTGAAATTTTGAATATATACAGTTAATTTTGATTTCCGAATGATTACTTATCTTAATTTTATATAATACAATTTATATTATTCAATCGAGATAGCAAAGATTGATCTCTCTTCAAAAATATCCGCCCGGTACTTTGTTTCATGAGTTTTTTTTTATTTAATCATATTTTAACTTCGCGTGAATTACTTCGTGTCTTGAAAAAAATAAAAAGCGATACCACGAGGTTTAACTAAATGATACTGAAAAAAAATGCAAGATTTCGATAATTACTGTTATGTCGAAGCACTTGATGTTCAAACAATGATGTTTTACCAAGATATTTGACACTTTTCACAGATATCACTGCTTCACCACTTATCACGTATTATAATTTATCATATGCTTTATACATGTAAATGTAATATAATTAAATAAAATAAAATAACTAGAAAAGAGAAAGAGAAAGAAATAAAAAGGAAAGAGAGAGAGAGGAGGAGAATAGAGGCTTTAAAAAAAATGTTTAGAATAACTTTTTTCTTAAAGCAAGAAATTGTATATGAATGTTTTTTACTCTTTCTCGATTCAAGATTCAATCGCGGAATGATACTACAATCTTAATCTTCATTATTCAAGCCTCGTCCTCGTTTGTGCTACTTGAACCTTGAACCAGATGCTTATAAATATATATATAATGAAACGTACAAAATATGAAATCATTTAGTTTATATAATCTCTCCTTTGAGGTGTTTTTGCACGATTGGAAGAATGTTTATGAATTGACTTTTAATAACAAGGAAATACGTGATAGAAACTGAAATAATAACCGTTTGCATAAACATATTTATGCAATAATTCTTAAGCACGCATACTTAAAAAACATTGCAATATACCATATACATAATAAGCTTTATTTCAGGCAATTTGTAAAATGTAATCTCTACTTTTATGATACGCGTAATGACATTATGTATATAACTTTATTGTGTTTCTCCTGCGTATTCTTCTGATCATGATTGTTATTTGCTAAACCAGTTATAATAATAATTTGTAAGTACTTGATTCTTGTTCTTTATTCTCATTAGAAAATTACAACCGATAATTGCTGTTCTAGTGATGTGCGCACTCACACATGTTAGATAATATACAAGACATATATATTGCAATTTTACACGGAGAAAAAATATTGTATCATTATATTGCCTAGTCTAAATGCATTTAATTGGTTATTATTTTTTTAGTTGAAATATTTAAGTATTCAACTTAAATACCTGAATATTTAAATTTAAAAAATATATGATACAGTATATTATATTAAAAATTTCGCGAGAACTACAAGTAAGAGAATATAAATGCTTATAATAAAAAATGACGAAATCGAGAATCGCGATCTGCTGGCCTTTTGCGACCAGATAAATACAAATCAAAAGGAAATGAAGTAAAGCGTATAATTTATATACCTTTCGTACATTAATACCAAGAAAAAAAAATCATTTGTAGTAATTTTCTTTTTTTTCTTTTTTTCTTTTCGCTCGATTTGACAGCTCCGTAAACAAAACATCAATATTGATATACGTTTGATGGGATGATAATTCCATTATAAAACCATTATAAAATGTCCATCAAATTTTCGCAATGTTACTAATTTATCTTTTGCGTCTTTTGTCCGCCCGTAATTTAACGATAACATGGCTCGTGAAACGTTTTACCTGTGTTACAACAAATGATCGACGAGGTGACGGAATTCAGGCAAACGCCATGTGATGCGCCAAAGGTTCTATCGTAAAAAAAAAATTTCTTTTTCGATATCCGTAGATGCAGGCTCGCCTGTAATGCGCCACACATGAATTTATCTTCTCAATTCGTGTAGACGGATCTAGCGAAACTATCGCCGGTGTTTTTTTGAAGAAAAATGCTAGTCACGGTTACCAGGAAAAAGTCATTGCCATTCACGTCCCGGCGTCTTGGTTCTTCCAATTTGCTGTACAAAGGTCAATATTTTTTTCTAAAATGATATTTTACTCTCGCGCACGACTCAACATTTGTAACAAAGCTATATAGAATGTCCTTTTACATAATTGTTTCAAATAAATCACAGATCGAAACGTTTTTAGTTTTTTCATAAGAAAAATATATACACATATAGCGAAAAATTTGTATTTTCACAATAAAGATAGAATTATAAAATATTAAACGCTGTGTAAATTAATCGCGCGAGGCGATTACAATAATTTGTTCGTCACGACACAAAATCTTGAATGAAGTAAAATTCCGAATCATATTTGTATTATTCGGGCCGAATGATAACATTAATACGTGCTTTAAATTTCAGATATTCCAATGATCTTCGACCTCGATTTAAAGAATTCGAATGATCGATTACCTATGTTATCGGAGTTATGATAACGAAGTTATCAGAATACGCAATGTCATCGGATGAAAATTTAAAGTCGAATAAATCACTGTCTCGAGCAATTCCTGAATTGTTGACAACTCGTTTTCATATGCTCTTCTGTGTATCCTATATAGCGAATATTTGCTATGGAAATTCAATTTGAGATTCGGATACACATTTCGTAACTCCTTGTAATGTTTATCAAATGTGTGATTACCTGAATGATCAACAGCGATATCGTTTTTATATGTATGTTTTACATTAAATTATGAGATTTTTTAAATTATGATTTAAATTATAAATTTTTTATTTATATTATAATAAAACAAATTTCTATAACAATGAGAAAGAAATATATAATAAAATCACTTAAGAAATAATCTGTAAAAACAATTGGAAAGAAAAGATATAATTCTTGCACTGATTTTCAAGCTATTTTAATATTATCTATAATCGTTTAAAAGGAGTAACTATTTGATTAAAAAAACAAATAAAAATAATATTTGTTTCCAGGAAGCGTCAATAATACCCAAACAAATAATTGGTGATTTAAGCGAACTGTAATAAGACAGAATAATTAAATATTGAGTAAATTTGAAAATCGATTTTAACTTTATTCACCAGTTTTGTGCGAAATTCAATGCAAAATCCAATTATTTATGTTTCTGAATATATTTTATGTTTATTTAAACTAATTTGTATATAAGATTATATCAGTTTCTATATAATTTCTTTAATATATTTCCATTTGATTAAGCAGTTTGTAGTATTTTAATATTATATATATATATATATATATATATATATATATATATATATAAATGAATATTTTAAAGAATTAAAATCCAATAATGACATATTCTCACGTTGTTTAACAAGACGTTTTCGCAACTTTATCAAAATGTTTATATTACATCATTTTACATTTACATGCTTTATATATACAATCACTGTTTTTAACGCATAGCCTTATATTGGCTTAAAACGGGTTTGAAATTATCAAAACGTTTATAAATCTTCAATTTCGTATTCTGCGATTATTGTCGAAATGCACCGCGATGAATCGCAAAATTCAAATGGCTCTGTAATTTTCGCATTTGTCACTGTGTCAAAATAAATATCTCGCAAAAAATTACAATAAGTATCACATAAAGTATTATTCATCCTCAACGTTAGTATACATATATAAAATTTCATTATTATATCACGATTTCGGTATTTACGAACCGTTACATCATGTCGTTCTCCGTACGAGGGGAACCCGTCACCATATATTTCAAGGTATACATAAAAGTGTATAGAGTACATAGTATGATAAGTTGATTATTTCTTTGGCGTGAAATGGATGAATATCTCTTCGCACGGTCGGTAAATGATAGTGAGCCCGTATTGAATTGCATCAGTTGTTTTTACACTTTTCACTTTCCATTTTCTCAAAATAGCTGTTAATATCGCTTTCTCTTCGAGTAAAGCAAATCTCTGGCCGATACAGTTTCTTGGTCCAGCGCTGAATGGAATGTAAGCATATGGATTCCTAGTTTTCGAATTATCCGGTAGAAAGCGATCTGGATCGAATTTATTTGGATCTGACCAAACTTCTGGATTTAAATGCGTTAATGCGATTTCCAACATGACTGTAGTATCTTTCGGGAGTGTATAATCGTCTAAAATAAAACAGATTGTTATAAACTGTATTATATCACACACGCATATAAAATATTATACAGATAAACTTTTTTAATATAAATGTTCTACTCTAAAATTTATAAATATTCCTCTCTTGTAGTTTAAGGCTTTTGCAAAACTCACAATAATTTCAAACCGATATTAGACAATCTCTATATGATAATTCGTGACAAAATTCTATTTGTAATAAAAACATTTGAAGAATCCACACTTATACGGGGCATAATAAAATAATAAACAGAATTAAATGATAAATAAAATGATAAATAAAATTTTATCTCAAATTTTATCACAAATTGCTAAAATAGATTTTAAAGTATTGGCCTTTTGCCCAATCGTTTTCATATAGTCTTTAATAAATAAGAAAAAGATATCTCTCTGAACAGAAACACATTCTCTTTATCCTTTAAATAAAAATATTATCGTTTAATTGCGAGATTTACAAATTTCCAGATTAATGTGAATATATCTTAAGATTTCTTTTATTTTAATATTAAAATTCTGTCATACCTATTTTTACATCTTCTGCTAATTTTCTTGTGATTAAGGGTACACTTGGGAATAGTCTGAGTGTTTCTTTTATGACTCTCTCAAGATACTTTAACTGCGACAGCTCCTTTACGCTGGCTGGTGTCTTTGAATCTTTGAAAACTTCCTCGAGTTCTTCATGAACTTTTTCTTGATGCTCGAGATTATTGCCCAAAAGGAAGAGCGTCCAAGTTATCGCTACCGCAGTTGTGTCGTGACCCTGTATCATTATATTCATTTACAATTTTATAACACTCAGTTATGTACATTACCGAATTAATAACATTACCAAGCCTAATGAAAAGAAATTTTATGTTAAACTTCAAAGATTTTTCTCTCACCTCGAACATGAATGTGTCGACTTGTGCCCTCAATTCATCATCAGTTAACGGAGTTTCGTCCTTCTCATTCTGATCTAGTAACAGATCCAGAAAAGCTTTCCTCTTTCTCTTACCTATCGCAATAAATTTCATAAAAACAATTTAAAAAATATTTACACAAGCCATCAAAGCATATGTATAACAATAATTTAATAAATTATTAATCACACCTATATCAAGTTCGTCATCCTCATTTTCGGATTTAGCAGAACTGTTCCCAGATTGTCGTACGGTCTTTTTCTTATGTATCACCTGAAATTTATCATTTATTATTTAGTTGCAAGCTTGTTGTATTTACCCCAACAAAAAGTAACGCGAATAATTAATTTAATAAAATTTTATTGATATCTAAATATATAATATTATATTATATTTAGGTTTTTTTTACACGTACCTCTTTCGTAAACGTATGTATTATATTGATCATTGATTTATATTGCTTTCCCAAAGGCGTTATGTCGTACAACCAATCCGACCAATACCACGGTTGAAGAAATCGATCAAATATTAATTTAGATGTTCTAAAAGTACGATTAAAACGATAAACCGATATGACAGTATATTTATGTTATTATATATTAATTATACATATACATGTATATTTATAATCAATTAAAATTTGTTATATAAATTCTTAAAAAATCTTGTTAATAAATTATTACTGCTATTAATTATTTTATTATTAATAAAATAATGTAATTCATAATTTTTCGTACCTATGTATTGTTGTGGTATACTTGGTTTCATTTTCTTGAGCATGTACATCCACACCCATTGCCGTTTCTATGCAAAATAATGACTTAGTATCATCATAATTGTCTCATAAAAGTAATGCTACATTTTATTGCTTATAAATTACATAAATGAAATAAAATTGATACTTATGACTTTCAAATAATTAATTTTGTTATATACAAAAATTAATACCGATATAAAATTTTTTTTATATTTAGATATCTACGAGAGTAAGACATTATTTATTCACAATTAAATTAAAAATGTGATGTAAAATTCGATTTTTTACATTGATTCACATATGGAATATCAAAAATCAAGCTTATTGAAATTATACTAGTATTGTAATTCGTGATTATACGAAAAAAAGGAATTTATTTACAATATTTAGTACCACATATAACATCGAGAGCAACATTGTTAGTAAACGGAAAAATATTGATGGCTTTCCCTGGATTCTTTGCTATTTCCTTTTCGAGACATTTTGTCAAGATCTCTGCTTTTTCGGACATAACCACGGCAAATTGATCCAATATACTAAAATGGAACGTCGGCCCTATGAGTTTTCTATCATGGTTCCATTGTTTTCCTGAAGCAATATCAATCAGCAATATATTTTCTTATTAAAAATATCGTAAAAGAGACAAAGAATACATATAAATGCGCACAGATAATTAATATAAATATAAACGGAAATTACATATTATTATACAGTTTTTTATCGTATTTTAGTTTTACTTTTCTTGCATGTCGCCACTGAATGTTTGCAATGTATGTAACGAGGATTATTTGGAAATCAGCCTCCGGCAGGCTTGCAAAATAAAACAAGAAATGTATTTTATTATACACGAAAGAGAGAGTTACTACAATATATATATATACTTTTCGACACAATTACCATAAGATACCGAATTGAGACACTTCTTATTGCACAACACAAGGTTTTGTATAAGCATCAAAGTAAGCCGCCAAACTGGGATTGTTAGCCAATTTCTAGTATTGCTCAACAACTTCTCATTAATCTCGAATTCTGCTTCTTTAGCCACACTTTCATGCATGTGAATAGCTAAAAATCCTTTAGTGCAAACTCCGGGCTATAGGATGGGTGATCAAACTTCCATTGCACATCCAAAAATTCTGATGGAGGTTTCTCGACTACTCTGTAGCCCGCATCTTGCACCGAGTGACTTTTATCTGTTTACATTCACGAAAGTGTGGCTTTATTTCTTGTTTTGTTAGAAGTTGATTGAGACTCCAATTTAGCAGCACTGTACTTTGATAAGGACGTACCAAACTTTCTATCACGACAAGTGCCTCAATTCGAATAACGATTATGTCCAAAAATAGTGTATATATACCATATACAATATAAGTAACTTTTATGTATAATAAATATTTTTCCTGTTTCTTGTTTTATTTCGCAAGCCTACCGGATATTACTCGTTGACTAAATACTACAACTAATAACTTGATACTAAATGATTTTCGAACAGCTTAGGTAAATAAAAAAAATTTCACATAAAACTAAATAACGTTTCACAAAGCGCGCCAGTTTACATAAATAATTAATAATAATGTAATATCATATTTACATAAGTAAAATATTATTATCACAAATATATAATATTTACATAAGTAAATATTTAATAAATAAAAATATCTTTTTTTTTTTTTTATTAAAGTATAAATATAGGTATACAAATTTGCATATTTGTATTAGAGTGAAATTTTCCTATTTTTTTGTTTTTCGTGATTTATCCAAAATTCTTTTGGCCAATAACTATATAACAAAAATGCATAATCTAATGTATAAGCTGCAATTTACTTTTATCTTCAATGAGATATTAAAATTAGACGTAAAAGAGAGTTTATGCGTTTACCTGTAGAAGTTAGAAGTCCTTTGCCTAACCAAGGCTCCAACATTTCATAAGGAAATCCTTTTTCGATATGTACAGTGCTGGTCAAAATAATCTATAAAAATATATTTAAAAACAATATAACCATGCAAATAATAATTTATCACATTTATATTAAAGAAGATATCTTTTTTCAAATTTTTAATTTTTTCAAAAACAGAATTTTATATGCAAAAATTTTATTCCATATTTACGACTTACTTTTTCATATATCGTTAATTACATTCTTCCTGGTGTATCATTAAAAAAAACATCCTATTTAATATTCTAAACATTAAACCGATAATTGACTGGATCGCTATAAATTAACTTGGAAAATACAGTTTGATCGTGAACTGTCTCGATCAATAGGCAAATCAATTTTTTTCATTATGCAAATATAATAAGAAGCCTATTTAATCTTACCTCTAAAATTTCAGGTTTATAAATACTAATAAATGGTTTCAAGCCAATCCAATATATAAAAATTCCATCTTTAAAATCAACCATACATTGCGCAAACCATAGCACGCGTTCTGTAAATAAGCACATAATCGGATATTCAGTATATATACTAATTATTATACTGATTTAAAATAAACGACGAATTTCTTGTTTTAAGATCTTCGTAAATAATATTTGTAAAAGCATATCATGACAATGTCTTATTTATAAAGTTCTTCACCATAATCGGACAGCTTCACTAATTCAAATGCCACGCCAAAAGGAAATCTACCGATTTGAGGAATATTCTTGAGCTTTCGTCGAAGAATATACTGATGATACACTGTCGATATAATCATGGAAAATAAAACAATGAGCAAGGCGCACAGTATCAAAGAAATTATCTCCATTTTTATAACCTGTAAACAAAGAATTTGACATTATAGGCTTAACAGAAACGTGGGTGGAGGAAGGAACATGGAAGAAGATCAATAATAGATTATCTAATAAATATGAATGGAAGTGCATACCGGCAACAAGAGAGAATATAAGAGGAAGGGCGAGAGAAGGAATTATAACAGCAATTAGTAAAGATCTGAAAGGATTAAAAGTAAGGGAAATAAATAAAAGAGCAATGGAGACAAATTTAATATAGTATAACAAGAACAGGTAGAGAGTGATTACGTGTTATACAGCCAAAATATTGAAAAAACATTAGAAAATATAATGGAAGAAATAAAAGTGGAAAAAGAAGAACATTTGATGATAGGAGAAGATTTTAACGCGAGAACGGGAGAAGAAGGTGGACCGATAGGAACAGGAGAGAAGAAAAAAGAGGAGTTAAGAAAATCAAAGGATAAAGTAATAAATAAAGAATAATGATAAACAAAATAAAAGAAAGAGGATGGATGATCCTGAATGGAAGCTATGAGAAGGAAGGGGAATGAACATATATTGAAGAAATGGGATCATCGGTCATAGATTACGTTATAACGAACGAAAAAGCAATAGAAGAAGTTAGGAAGATATAGAAGAAGGAAATAGAACAGAGTCGGATCATATACCATTTGAAGTGGAATTAGAAGGCATAGAAAGAAGAAACGGGAAAAGGAGCGATAGAATAAAGATTGAAAAAAGTGTATGGACAGAAGAAGGAATCGAGTATTATCACGAAAGATGTGAAGGATGGACATGCACACAGACAGAAAATGGGGAGATATGGAGAGAGATAGAGAATAAAGTAGATAATTCGATATTAAAGATCAAGAAAAAGATTATACCATGGAAACTAGGAAGGAGAGAATGGCATAGCAAAGAATGGAGAAAGAAAAAAAGAGAGCTAAGAAAAGAACTTAGAAGGATGAAAAAAGGAAGAATCAACCGGGAAGAGTATATTGGAAAAAGAAAGGAGTTAATATTTTTTTTTTTTTATTAGGATCTTTAATAGAATTTATTGTTTCAAATGTCTAATTATTCTCCTTTTAACGAAACATTTGAAGATGTGATATATATGGGCGTTTACAAAATATTAAATTAATATTGAATTTCTAATCATTAATCAAACGTACATTTGCACAATAATGTAAGCGCTCTATCATCACTGTTATTGAAATACAATATATATAGCCGAGTTTCGCGAAAAATTATGAATCGCAAAATTTTCGATATACAAATAATTGCTTGCCATAATTTTATTTAATACAGTTTAAAGAATCGAGATAATAAAAAAAAAAAAATATTAGTGTCTTATTACAAGATACTCGTCTATATTACTTTGTTTAATAAGTTTTTTATTACGCCATATTTTAACTTTGCGCGAATTATTTTGTGTCTTGAAAAAAATAAAATATAAAACATAGAGTTTTAATTATATGATACTGAAAAAATTGCAAGATTTCGATACTTACTCTCTGTTATGTCGCAACACTTGATATTCAAAAAAAATGATGTTTCACCAAAATATTTGTGACACTTTTAGCAAATATCATTACTTCATCACTAATTGTATATGTATCATAATTTACCATGCTTTATAATTATAAATATAGTATAATTAAATACAATAAGATAAGCGAGAGAAAGAGAGAGTAAGAGAATGGATGTTTTTCTAAAAAAAGAACTTTATTTAAAAAATTTATTTTAAGAAGCAAAGAATTATAACCGTATATAACTGTCTTCACTTCTTTTCGATTCAAGATCCGATCGCGGAGTGATACCGCATTCGCAATCTTTATTTTTCTAGTCTTGTTTTCGCTCTGTACTACTCCAATCCGTAATGTGTTACTCATACTCACATATTACTCACACATTACAAAGTACAAGGCCATATCACTTATCTAATTTGAATTCTCCTTTCAAACGTTCCTACGCATTTAAAAAATATTGCTTCGTAAATTGACTTTTTATTACAATGAGGTAGATGATAGACACTGATTGCATATGCATAATATGTTATATGCAGATAATGATCTAATTGCCATTTGCATACATAGTATGTTTAAGCTATAATTCTTAAGGAGAGATTGTGCAGATTAGCTACGAAAGTTAATGAATCCAATAAATTTTGAGATATTCATGAATTTGCCAAAAAGCACGCTTTTAGCCTTTTAAAGTATAAAGTTAATAATTAATTTATGAATTAAAAAATTAAGATTTGTAAAATATAATTTAATTTAAAATTGTAAATATTATTTTATATCGAACTATCTTCTTTATATAGTACAAACTTTTTTATATTACAAACATTTTATAACGACTATACACAAAATTACAAACCTATGTAAAATCATATTAATTATAAACCTTGTTTCACGTCCAAAGTACAGGGCGTTACGAGTTGGACTTTGCTTCGCACAGAAAGTTGCAAACTCATGTGAAATCGTATAATTATAAACCTAGTTTCGCGTCCAAAGTACATATAGATATTGGATGGACCTCGCAAAGTACGTGAGTGAACGGGAGAGGGACTCGTATACTTTGCAAGGAGAAGCAAGGTTCGTCCCATACCGCCTCTGTTTACGTGCGAAACGAGGTCTATAATTGTACGGTTTTACATAAGTTTTCCAACTTTTCATGCAAAGCGAGAAAGATTTGGGCTCTCGAAAAATTAGAAAGTAGACAAGAACTATATAGCGACGAAAAAGATTAATGACCTCGATTACCTTAAATGTCACAGTTAACATCAAGATCAACCGGAAATCATTTGGGGCGGGCTGTGTAAAAGTGAATATTTACCAAAATTAGATATTAAATGATTGTTTTGACAATGATTGTGTAAAGATACACTAAAATCTAGAGAATACCCGCCGATTTAATTTTTTTGAAATTCTTCCGAATTATGAATCCTTGCGAAATTTAAAATTTGTGCAAAAGTTGTGTTTTCATCGTTGATTCACTTGTAGATAATGTACATATAAACTACAAGATTTCCAAAGAAAGAAAGAAAATGTAAGTAACAAACTAATCCAATGTTTTTACATATTAATTAAATTTAAATTTATTATAGTTATCATATCAATCAATGACATTTGCGTAGGAAAAAAATGTACAGAAATCATTTATATTCTTCTTACTCTTGGCTATACAATAGTTAACGCATATGTTTGCTCGATGTTTCGTAATAATTAAACGTATAATTCGTATCATTTCCAATTACCATGTATAAAAGTATATAGCGTACATATAGTATGCTATATGCACAATAACAGTAACATAAAAATATTTAAATTTCATATAATCGATAAAGATTATAAAGATTGCGTACGATAAAGAGAAATGGATATTTTCTGATAAATTGATTATTTTTTTGACGTGAAATAGATGTATATGTCTTCGCATGGTCGCAAAATGAGAGCGGCTTCGGTTGAAACTGTATCCGCCGTTTTTACACTTTTCACTCTCCATTTTCTCAAAATAGCTGTTAATATCGTTTTCTCTTCGAGTAAAGCAAATCTCTGGCCGATACAATTTCTTGGTCCAGCACTAAATGGGATATAAGCATATGGATTCCTATGTTTCGAATTTTCCGGAAGAAAACGATCTGGATCGAACTTAGTTGGATCTGACCAAACTTTCGGATTTTTCTGCATTAAACCGATTGCCAACGTGACTGTAGCATCTTTCGGGAGCGTATAATCGTCTAAAATAAAACGGATTGTTATAAACTGTATTATGTCACACACGCACATAAAATATTATATAGATAAACTTTTTTAATATAAATGTTCTACTCTAAAATTTATAAATATTCCTCTCTTGTAGTCTAAGGCTTTTGCAAAACTCACAATAATTTCAAATCGATATTAGACAATCTCTATATGATAATTCGTGACAAAATTCTATTTGTAATAAAAACATTTGAAGAATCCACACTTATACGGGGCATAATAAAATAATAAACAGAATTAAATGATAAATAAAATGATAAATAAAATTTTATCTCAAATTTTATCACAAATTGCTAAAATAGATTTTAAAGTATTGGTCTTTTGCCAAATCGTTTTCATATAGTCTTTAATAAATAAGAAAAAGATATCTCTCTGAACAGAAACACATTCTCTTCATCCTTTAAATAAAAATATTATCGTTTAATTGCGAGATTTACAAATTTCCAGATTAATGTGAATATCTTAAGATTTCTTTTATTTTAATATTAAAATTCTGTCATACTTATTTTTACATCTTCTGCTAATTTTCTTGTGATTAAGGGTACACTTGGGAATAGTCTGAGTGTTTCTTTTATGATCCTCTCAAGATACTTTAACTGCGACAGCTCCTTTACGCTGGCTGGTGTCTTTGAATCTTTGAAAACTTCCTCGAGTTCTTCGTGAACTTTTTCTTGATGCTCGAGATTATTGCCCAAAAGGAAAAGCGTCCAGGTTATCGCAACCGCAGTTGTATCGTGACCCTGTATCATTATATATTTTTACAATATTATATTGTAATACTCAGTTATAGTAACATTTTCCGAGTTTGATAAGAAAAAATTTTATGTTAAACTTCAAAGATTTTTCTCTCACCTCGAACATGAATGTGTCGACTTGTGCTCTCAATTCATCATCAGTTAGCGGAGTTTCGTCCTTTTCATTCTGATCTAGTAACAGATCCAGAAAAGCTTTCCTCTGTCGCTTACCTATCGAAATAAATATCATCAGAATCATTTAAAAAAATATTTACACTAAGTTTACTTAATGTATTATTTACATAAGCCATCAAAACATATGTATAACGATAATATAATAATCACACCTATGTCAAATTCGCCATCCTCGTTTTCCGATTTCGCAGTACTGTTTCGTGATTGTCGTGCAATCTTTCTCTTACGTATCACCTGAAATTTATCATTTATCCGTTGTAAACTTGTAAAATTTATCCTAACAAAATGTAGTGCAAATAATTAATTTAATAAAATTCTGCCGATATCTTAATACATTACAATGTAATATTAATGTTTTTTTTTTCGCATACCTCTTTCGTAAATTTATGTACTATATTAAGCCCTGAATGGTATTTTCTTCCTGAAGGCACTAAATTATACAACCAATCTGACCAAAGCCACGGTCGAAAAAATCGCTCGACTATTAATTTAGAACCTCTAAAGCATGATTAAAACATTAAATTGATATAACAGCATATTTATGCTATTATGTTAAATAAACATTAATCAAACAAATTTTATTGTCAATTCCTAAAAAGATCTTCTCAATAAATTATAAATACTTTTAACCATTTTATTAACTAACAAAGTAATCAAACTCGTGACTTTTCGGACCTATGTATTGTTGTTGTATATTCGGTTTCAATTTCTTGAGCATGTACATTCACTCCCATTGCCGTTTCTGCAAAATAATTATTTATTAATATTATTGCCATAACTTTCTCGTCAAAATGCTATATTATTTACAAATTTCATAAGAAATAAAATTGTCTCTTATAACTCTAAAATAATATTGAGTCGAAAAAATTAATTTTGTTATACACTGGAATTAATATCGACATAAAATTTTGCTTGTATCTAAATATCTACGAGAATAAGTTATATATTTATTCTCAATTATATAAAATGTCACTTAAGATTTGATTTCTCGCATTGATTTACATACGCAATGTCGGAAATCGAGCTCATCAAAGTTATACTAATATTGTAATCCAATGATTACATATACGTAAAGAGAAAGAATTTTACTGTTACAGCAAAATCATTATTGTCACTACACATTCAATAAATATCACTTCGTGAAAACAAACGGCATTCGAAACAGAAATCAATTATTCGATATTGCAGGTAGAATTTAATTCTTAGCAGATAAAAATTTATTTCTCGTCGGAACATCTTAAAAATCTTGTGTGCTAGTTAAATTTGATTGTGGAAGAATAAATTCAAGATTAAAACAAAATCTTCTATTTATCCAGTAAACATATCTTTAACTGTTATTTTAACAGCAAAATAAATGTATAAATTGATAAATAAGCAATCAATTTATTATTATAACGAAAAAACTTATATACTGATTCAGCAAAATTAAAATTCAGTATATACTTGACAAGTCTTTTTATTATTTCATATCATATAAACTGAAAATTTATTGCTGCAGTATAAAATATACTGCGTCAATGATACTTGTTTTTTATACAAGAAATATTATATATTGTAATAATATATATATATATATATATATTGTATATTTATTTATTTATTACCACATATAACATCAAGAGCAACATTGTTAGCGAACGGAAAAATATTAATAGCTTTCCCTGGATTCTTTGCTATTTCCCTCTCGAGACATTTTGTCAAGATCTCTGTTTTTTCGGACATAACCACGGCAAATTGATCCAATATACTAAAATGGAACGTTGGCCCGATTAATTTTCTATCATGGTTCCATTGTTTTCCTGAAGTAGTATCAATCGGCGATACATTTACATGTTAAAAATATCGTAAAAGAGATAAAGAATATAAATACGCATAGATAATTGATATAAATAAAAATAAAAGAAACATTTTTTTACGCATTTTTTTTTATTTTATGTACAATATTTTGGTTTTGTTTTTCTTGTATATCGCTACTGAATATTTGTAATGTAAGAAGAATTCCATGAATAATTAAATAATGTTTTAAAGCACGCCAATTTACATAAATAATTAATATTAATGTAAATTTAGTTACAAGTAATTTGTAACACGAAGGTAAAAACAAAACAAAAATTTTGCATTTTTGTATTTTTAGTCGAGATAGGCGTATACTATACAAATTTGCGTATTTGTATTAGAGTGAAACATTACTTTTTCTCGTTTTCTTACAGTTTGTTCAAAATGAAATTTCATGAATAACTATCAAATATAATCTAATGTAACTGCAATTTATCTCTTTTCATCTTTAATAAGATATTAAAAATAGATATAAAATAATTTATGTCTTTACCTGTAGAAGTTAGAAGTCCTTTGCCTAACCAAGACGCCAGCATCTCATAGGGAAATCCTTTCTCAATATTTACGGTGCTGAGTAAAATAATCTGTAAAAATGTATTCAAAAACAATATAACCATACGAGTAATAATTTATCATATTTATTTAAACAGAATATCTTTTTTCAAATTTTTATTTTTTGAAAACAGAATCTCATATATGCATAAATTTTATATCATGTTTTCAACTTTTTTTTATATACTATATCGTTTTTATATATACGTTTTCTCTTGTCAGTAGGTAAAAAAACGCTCAATATAATATTCTAAAATTGAATAGATAATTGAATAATCGAATAGATCGCTAAAGTACAGAAATTAACTTGAAGAGTAAAATTTAACCGTGAACTATTTGGTTCGAGAGGTGGATCAATTTTTTTTATAACGCAAATATAATAAAATAAAGTATTATAAATATAATAAAATAAAGTAATATATGTTCTTTGTATTATACATGTGTATTATACATAGTGTCGATATATCGTAGTACTGTTTATCTGAAAAGACTTGCTTGATAAACTTTCGCATCTTACATAGAAAGAAACGTTTGCGATCTTGGCAGATAATATTTTACACTTTTGTAACAAATTTAGATTGGTTATTATATAGATAGCAAAACAAAAGATTTGTTAATTTTAATTTGTTAATTAATTTTTTTTCTTTTATGAAAATAATTTTGCAAAATCCTTGCGCGCGCGCGCGCACACAACACAACGACCTCAATATAATACGACACACACATAAACAAAATATATTGTTTTCTAAAATAATAAATTATTTTCTATTTCACAATCAATAAAAGAAAGGCTAAAAGGACTTACTAATTATTTTACTTTAATAGTGAGTTTCTATTTTTACAAATAAATGTATTCAGCAAAAGTTTTCTATTACATCCAAAGAAGAGATCTTGCTGTAATATTAAATAATTCGTTATAATAGTGAAATTTGATTATTTTTTTCTATGTATGCAATTGTATTACTGACAACTAACATAATTCTTTTTCTCCGTGTAATTATTACATTGAGAATTTTTTTATAAATAATTATATCCTTTAATAATAATAGAATAATTTTTAATAATACGTTTATTAAAGTTTGTTCTATTCCACTATCGCAAAAAGTGTTGCTTTCTTATAATAATAACTTACTATTTATCATCACAAAATATATAATAACTGATAATTTGCATTAGCAAGATTCTTATCATCTTTACCTCAAAAAATTCAGGTTTATAAAGATTAATGATCGGTTTCAAGCCAATCCAATATATGAAAATTCCATCTTTAAAATCAAGCATACGTTGTATAAACCATAGTGTGCGTTCTGTGGATAAGCACATAATCATACATTTAATATTTATTAATAATTATTATACTAATTTAAAATAAATGACAAATTTGTTTTCTTAAATTCTTTGCTAAAAATATATAAATGACATTAGTAAAAGTATAATGGTAATATCTTATTCATAAAATTTTTCACCATGGTTCGTCAGCTTCATCAATTCAAATGTCACACTAAAAGGGGATCTTCCGTATTGAGGAATATGTTTAAGATTTCGTCGAAGAACATATTGATGATATATTGTCGATATAATTGTAGGGATTATTAAAACAACAAAGAAGACGCACAGTGTGAAAAAAATTAAATCCATTCTCGTAACCTATAAACATATTAAACAGCTTTTAAATTACTAAATATGTAAATGCATAAATTACTATAGATATTTTTTAAGGAGATACACATTGGAATTTTATACACACAAATATTTCATCGATACGATATTTATATCATTGTTATCTTTATTAACTAAAAAATTTTACAAAGACACTTTATAATCAATGTCGGTGAAAATATTTCGTTGGCAAAATATTTCTCGAATATTTTTATGTAACTCGTTCGAATGTGGAATTTATGCTCATTAGTCGAAAGATTCATAAAAATCGCGATAAATTATTTATATTTCATTTTTTTTGTCATATCTCATCGAGATTTTTAAAAAGATTTACGACTTAAAATGTATATTTATTCTTTTTTTAACACTAATTTAAAGATATAATATATATGGGCGTTTATAAAATAATGAACCAATATCGAATTTCGAATTTTTTATCAAACGCAACAATAATGTAAAATAGCGCTCGCGATCATTGCTTAGTTTAATCGAAATATATTTATATAGCCGAGTGTCAAAGAATTATAAATCGCGAAATTTTAAATATATGGTGTTAATTCTGCTCCAAATAATTACTTGCCTTAATTTTATATAATACGTTTTAAAGAATCAAAACAATGAAGAGAAACATTGGCATTTCATCATAAAATATTCGCCTGTACTTGGTTTAATGAGTTTTTTATTCACCTTTTAACTTTAACCTTTTGCGCGAATTACTTTGTGTCTTGAAAAAGATAAAAAGCGAAACAATAAGTTTTAACTAAATGATATTTAAAAAATCCAAGATACTTACTGTTCGTTACGTCAGAGCACTTAATGATCGAACAATGATGCTTCGCCAAAATATTTGATACTTTTAACAAGGATATCGCTGTGCTTCACCATTAATTATATATCACAAATTATCATGTTTTATATATAAATGTAGTATATTTAAATACAATAAGATAATCGAGAAAAAAAAGAGGAAGAGAATAGATGCTTTTAAAAAAAAGGTAGGAAATTATATAAGGTTTCCACTTTTTCTCAATGCAAGATCCAATCGCGAAATGATACTACACTTTTAATCGTTATTATTCAAGCTTCGTTCTTGCTTCACGCTATTCGAACCAGCAATATATAAATACTAGCGCAAAGTACAAAGCCGGCGTGCGATAACACACGAGAGATATGAGATAAAAACCGTTTGCATATACACTACATACATACACACATATACATACATATACACTAATTATAATCTAATTACCGTTTGCGGATATATAGTATATCTAAGTAATTTTTAAGCACGCATGCTTAAGAAACGCTGCAATATGCACATATATAGTAACCTTCATCTCAGTTAATGTGTAAGATGTAATCATATAATCTCTATTTCTATCGCGTAATGACATCATGTAATATAACTTTCCTTTTGTGATCTTTTTGCGTATTCTGATAATCATGATTGCTCGTCAAACCAGTCATGAATAATTGATAAATACTTTATCCTTGCTTTATTCTCATGAGGAAATTTTTTACAACCGGTAATTATTTGTTTCAGTAGTGATGTATGCGCGCACACGCATTGAATAATGTACAATTGTATATTGCAATTCTATATTGAGAAAAAAATCATTATCATGTTTAAATACATTTAAATGATCATCATTTTTTTAGTTGAAATATTTAAGTATTTAACTTAAATACAAATATTTTAATACTAAAATATTTCAACTAAAGAAATGATAACCAACTGAATGCATTTAGTCAAGTTAACGATTTTTTTCTCAGTGTATTGAAATGAATGTAGAAATCAAAAAAACTTTTCCGAACTTGCCGAATTTATTATTATACATGCGTTTGTGTGTCTGTACGTATACAGAGCGATTAAATTTATCTAAATGCGCGATTTTTGTATGTAATACATGAGACGCACAATAGCGTTTGAAAAATGTTTTGTCACTGGTAGAGAAACGAAAAATATGCAAATCATTGAAAAACGAGTGGATATGCAGAAATAATTAAATCTAGTTATAAAGCAAATGCGTCTTTGTATTATCATAACATTACATATGAATGAAGGCGTAATATTTTATCCTGTGTCTGAATTGTCAGATAAGTACATATCATTGACTTGTGCCTTCATTAGGATTGCAAAGCCTAGTATCTTTGCTACGTATGTTAGATACGGTGTCAAATTATATAGTAAAATAAAGTAAAATACACATTCTGAGCACGAATTGTTTCGTTTTCGTCAAATTTTTTGTCTGAAGCTGTCAAATCTCTTTCCCTCCATAAAAGCAATTTAAGAAATCAAGCATGTTTGCACAGTAAAATAAATTTTACGTTTATTAAAAATATCGTATATAGTATATTAAATCATTAAATTAATAAAAATCGTATTGCGTTAAGAAATACAAATGTTTACAATAAACGATGATGATATCGATTGCGGCTCAGTTGTTGTCGAACCAACGTGGCTCGATGATATTGCATTTGACAGGCGGCAAAGAGATCGGCAAATTCGATGGTAGCGATGTGGGTAAAAATTCTCCGGGCCATAGATGAAGAGCATCTACGAACAACAGTCCGATCAAGACTCCGCGCAATAGAGGTGTGAGAACACTCGATATTCGCGCTCTGCTAGCTTTTCGCGGCCAGATAAACACGAGTCGAGAATCTCCTGTAAAGGAAATAAAAGCTTATTATTTATTTTTCTCTCGTACATTTATATCAAAAAAGCTCATCCCTAGTAATTTCATTTTTTTATTTTCCTTTAATTTAACAGCTCCGTAAACGTTAGCTCCAGAACGTCAACATTAACAAACATATACGTTTGATGGGATAATTTCATTATAAAACCGTTGTAAATTGTCCATCAAATTTTCGCAATGCTGTTAATTTACATGGGAGAAAAAAATTAGATAGTTAACATCTTGAGATTTATAAGATAACAACTTTCATCTTTTATTCGCTTGTGATTTAACGATTTACAAAAACAGCTTTTAACGAAAACAGCTCGTGAAACCTCGTTTTACCTGTATTACGACGAATGATGGATGACGTGACCCGATGCGGACAGACGCCAGCCGGTGCGCTAAAAATTCCATCACCGACGTATATTTTCCTTCTTCGGTAGCTGAAGATGCGACCTCGCCTCTGTAATGCGCGACACGCGAATTTCTCCTCCCAATTCGTGTAGACAGAACCTGCGAAGGTACTACCGGTGCTTTCTTGAAGGGAAACACTAGTCACGGTTACCAGGGAAAATCCATCATCGTCTACGTCCCGGCACGTCGGCTCGTCCGATTTGCTGTACAAATGTCAATTTAAAAAAAAAATGATATTCTATTCACGCGCACTTAACATCTATAGGCCATAAAAGACGTTCTTTTACATAATCATTTCAAGTAAGTAGGTTGAAACGTTTTTAATTTTTTTCATAAGTCAAAAGTGTGCACGTGGCAAAGTTCGCGTAGGAAGTTCGTAATAAAAAATTAAAATATTAAACGTAGCATAAATTAATCGCAAGGCAATTAAGTTGTTTATTATGTTATCGCAAAATCCCAAGTCATTTCAAATAATATTCTCAATCATGTTCGTACTCTTCGTTGAGCCGGATGATAACATCGTGATTTACTCGACACTGCGCTTTCTCCAGATTTCAAATATCCCGATAATCTTTCGACCTTTGTAGAGATATAATTAAACAATCAATGAACGCTTATATCATCCCTTATGTCGTCCGAAGCATACTAATTACGACTGATAAATTGAAAAAATACCGAAAAGACAATTTGACTGAAAGCACAAACATGTCGTAGATCTTTTTTTGTTTTGTATATTCTCGATCTATTCGATGCATAAAGATCGATCCAGATTTATTTCAACAACTCGCGATTATCGAAATATTAAATTTTCAAAGACGCCTAGCTACTATAATGATATTGTCGGCGTAAGCTGTACACTTCTACCCGAAACTGTCATACCCGCTCTCCGGCGGGGATTCACTATTTCCATTCTTTTGTATCCCAATTCAAAAGTTTCAAGTAAAAACAATTCACGGATTATTAACAATTTTATCGTTGTATTTTAAAACATAAGCAGATTCATCGAAATGTCGGCCAAAACCAGTAAGTAACTTGTTTAATTGATTATTAATTCATTAGAAGAATAAGTAAATAATAGAGAGAGTAAAGAGAGAGAGAGAGAGAGAGAGAGAGAGAGAGAGAGAGAGAAATATATAATTGCTAATAAAGATTTCAATTAATTATTCTTTAAATAAAACTGGCGCTTCATTTCTTTCGGAGGTAAAGCTCTCGACTCGCCTTTGGCGAACATCGCATCGGGAATCGAGGAACGTCGATGCGACTTGATCTGTCGTCATAGAGACCTTCGGAACAAGATCGTCGGAATAGAACGTTCTATCCCGGCCTTAATGGCGTACAATCTGTGGATGACCGAACGCCGAGACTATGATCGAGATACGCCGTGCAAGAAAGTGCGCGAGATCATGAATAAGTTATCACCGCAGTCGGATCCTGCTGATAGACTCCTCGCCGAATTGAGGAGCACGGTCAACGACCTTCATCGAGAGACGGCACAGTTGCATGTACGGCACGATTGACACATTCGACGATAAGAATTCTGGGTAAATTTTGCCAGTGTGCTTTTTTTAGCGCGATATTGATACCGCGCAAGCAATATTAACGCGTTATCATCGAATAAAGAGCCATGAAAAACCGTAAAATTAAAAACTGTGAAGAAATCATGACAAATTCATGTAATTATTAAAAATCTGTTGTGACAATTTTACAGTACAATCTCTTCTTATCGATGCAGGATAAGATCATAGATGCAGATGTGAAATTGGAGGAAACCGGTATGGAGTTGGAGTCCTTAGAACTGGCTAACAAAGAAATGGAGGAAAGACTAATAGAATTGCGAAATGAAATAACAAGACACAGCACACCCAGCCTACACTCCATTCATTCCGACGATCTGATATGTCTGAGGAAAATTCGTCAGCTTGCCGAAGAGGAATTGAAGCTGAAGAACTGCATCAAGGAGCTCGAAAACAAAGAAATCACGTATAGACGTCAAATGAGCAAATTATTGTCCTGTAAAAAATTTCAACGCGATAGCAGAAAGACGACGGAAATAGAAAGAAATAAGAGAGTACGGTGTCCGCTGAAAGATCGCAAACGCGATGCATATGCGACAAAGAGAAAATATGCTCTTAAAGATAAGGGACGAGTGAGTAAAAAAAATGTTTATATAAATCACGTAAGATAAATTCTCTTCCACAATTCTACGCTTCTTTCATTTCTACGTTTCTTCTGATTTAGAAGACTTGTTGTTCGTGTGCGACGTCGGTGACGTTAACCGGTTACGAGGAAACGTCGAAGGAATCGTTTAAAGGACGCAACAAATTATGCCCGCCAGCTTCGTGCTGCATTCCGCTGGACGATCGCTCAATCAAATCTCGTAGCTACAAAGTATGTTGCAAATCTTGCCAACGAATCTCTACCACTATATTCAAGTCCAAATCTCCTTACGAATCAACGAATCCTTCTTGCGAATCTCTACAAAGTGTCGCCTCGAAGATAGGCACGTATTCGCCGGCTTATTTTCTACATCGTAAATTTTATCTGGAATATTTTACATAAAATTACTCATAAGAATTTAAATACCTTTTCTTTCGCATTAAAATTGATAAATGCAAAGGTACGTACATATAAATTTCCAGATGTAACACGATCGCTCAAACGATTAACACAATCTTCTATATCGTGTGATTTCGGTAAGACATGTAATGAATGCGAGACTCCTGCTGCATGTAAACGAATTAATATCTGCAAATGTGAAGAAAAGAGTGCACGCGAATCATCGACTACACCCTGTGATTGTAGCGTTACGCCATTGGACAAGATTCGTCAATCGACAATTTCGGGAATGTTATGTTTGGGATCGGAAGTAGAGGACACCGATAGTGACGAGTTTTGCGAGTGTTGCACTTGTGGTTGCGAAGCCACTGAAAATTCATCGATATGATTAATATTTAAATAATTAAATCAATCACTTAATAAAAAATGTTAGATTATATAAAATTATTTTATATACTGTGAAACAATATCTTTATTTTAACACACAATTACATGTATAAGTTTTGCACACAATTACAAAACATTTCTAGAAAAGATTTGTATATATTTTTGCAAAATAATGACATTGTTTATTAGTTTATTAGTTTTCGATATGCATTTATAAACAAAAAAACTTACATATTATAAATAATATATCATATGAAATAATCATAAACATGTGTGTGGCACATGAAAAGCAATAATACTACCAACAGAAAATATGTTTTAATGTAAAAAATGTAATGAAACACAAATATAGCATATCGATTTCTAATTTTTACTTGCTCTCTTAAAACGGAATGTTAAAAGGATAATAAGGACTGTCGTATGCGCTGAAAATAAAAAAAGGAGGAAACATTAATACATATTACAATTCGAGATAAAATTATTAATTCTAATTAATAGTACATTCTATATATATTATAAATATTTTAATAATACACTCTATATAAAAATAAAAAAGTTTCTTATAAATAATAATGATAAAAAATAGTAACAAGTTCTTACCCAAGTAATGGACAAATTCGTCCATCGCAATCAAAGCTGTCAATATATGTAATATCATCGGATGAAAGTTTAAAGTCGAATACTTCACTGTTTTCAGCAATACGTGATTTATTAACTGACTTGGGAATCACAATATGGCCACGATCCAACTACAAACAATTATTAAAATTATTTGAATTTCATATTAACATATCGAGTTCAGTTATAAAAATATCATGAATCCTAAAATATAACTTAAAGGTTTGTAATTACGATTTATTACAAAATGTGTGTTTTAATAGCATACTTGATAACGTATAAGTATTTGCGCAGGTGTCTTATTGTATTTTTGTCCAAGCTCATTCAATTTCTTATCTTCCAGCAATTTTGGATCGTCTGGTTTGGCCCATGGTCTGTCTGGTGATCCGAGTGGACTGTATGCGGTAATAAAAATGTCTTTTTCTTTGCAAAAATCTGATAACTTCCTCTGTGTTAGGTATGGATGACATTCAACCTAAAATAATACAAAAATGATTAAGATATCTATAATAATAAAGACAATTATACATTTCTCTTTATATAAATATATATATCTAAAGTATATATATAAAATTTTATAAATTAAACAAATTAATAAAATCTTGTTAGATAAAATTTTTTCTACTTGATATAACCCTATTCTAAAACAATTTATAGTTCAATGTAATATTAATGCAATTATATTAAATTATGTTGGATTAATTTTTTCGAGTTTCCTTCTATTGCTATCGTCCTTAATTTACCTGATTTGTAACAGGTTTAACTGATGCATTCTTGAGTAGCCTGGTAATTTGCTCGGAATTGAAATTACTGACTCCAATGTTTTTCGTTAAACCCTTAGCTAGCACATCCTCCATAGCCTTCCAAGTATCGACATAATCTACGTCACTCAGGATAACGGTACCTTCAGGAGTTGTAGGAAAAAGGGGCCCGCCCTCTTTATATCCAACTGGCCAGTGAATTAAATAAAGATCTATGTAATCAAGACCAAAATCAGTTAACGATTGCTTGATGGCTGGCTCAACCAGATCAGGTCTATGGAAAGTATTCCACAACTTGCTAGTAATGAACAGATCCTCTCTCTTCACAACACCCTCCGCTATTTTCGCATTGACAGCAATGCCAACTTCCTTCTCGTTTCCATAAACATGAGCACAATCAATATGTCTGTAACCGATATCAATAGCATCTTTTACAGCTTGGATAACTTCGCCTGGTTTAGACTGAAATAAAATAGATAGAATGAAATTAAAATAAACAGAATCTGCGATCATCTTGAAATAAATTCTTTTTCTTAAGAAAGATTTCTATGATGAAAATATTTAATATTACTTTTGTATATTATGCTTTGGGAGATGATAAGATTTTCATATTATAATTTTAAAGAAATTAATTTAGAATAACTTTTAATATATATAAATTTTATGAATAATAATATATTATAAAATACAAATTGTACATAATTAAAATTATACTTTAATTATATTTTTACTTATTACTTAAATAATATTATGCAACATGTATTTCACACTTAATAAAGTTATAATATAATGTGATCAATTTGCAGTTAATTGCGTAACATATTTGCATTTGTATGCTAATAAAAAAAAAGTAATAAAAAAGCACTAACTAGCATAACTAGTACAAAAATAGCAAACTGTATCTTATTAGATCACATTGGCAACCGACAGTTGTCTACAAAGTGTATAAATGAACATAAATATTTTCCTCGTCTCTTATCTTGCTTAACAAAGACAAAGATGTGATCTATCTCGTAAATATCGACGACGAAAGCTGCTGCGTTAAAACAAAAAATAAATATTCTTATTCTTTGTATAAAGCGAATGTCTCCGTGGATTATTTTTGATACCGGGTATCAAAAATGTCCTGGTTCCGGATCGCGGAGAAATAACAAAATACAAGATGAGAAATACTTGCCTTCCAAGTCCCCAAACCGAAGATCGGTACTTCATTGCCGTTGTAAAATTTCAACTTGGGTGCGTTCGAAACCATTTTCTATAAATGTCAGAGATGCCGGTTCTCGCTTGTTGCTCGTCACTATACAAACGCAGACAGAGTTTGAATGAATCTCGAGAACCGTCACGAAGAGATACGATCAATTCCGAGCAATACTGCGCAATATTTGCGGTTTTGCTCGCAGAATTCCTCTTATAAGCGTCCCCACCAAGGAGAATCGGATTTAGAGACAAGATCGATCTTACTCTCACAAAGCACTTCTTTGTGTGTTATTGTGCACAACCGGTGATAACATATCTTTCAAATTTAAAATTAGGTAAAAGCGATATTCACTCGAAATTATTCCATGTGCTCGAAATTTAATTTTTAACAATTAATAATTTTGAAACAATTTTTATTTATTTCATTCTTTTATAAATCTCTTTGATAATATTCATGATTAAAATATATAAGTATTGTGAGTTTATATTGTATATAGAATCTATATTATTATTTTCATATTTAAAAAATTCAACATTTTCAGTAATTTGGATTATTTTATTCTTCGACTCTTACATCATGAGAGTCTTGCATAACAATAACGATATATCATATTGATAAGCAACATTGGCACATAATATATATCATCAGTGCATGGTTAGCAACGAACTAAAATCCAAATGATCTGTTTATAGTGATAGCTGAATTCGCCATGGCAATCTAACGCTGTAGAAAATTACAGCGATCATTCAGGAACATTTGGAGCAATGAATCGGGCCTTTGATGACTCCTTGTGGAAGACCAATGTTTTACTCACACATACATAGTAATATATTAGTACACTATTAGTACATTAGTAATCTAATAAAGTTACCGAAAAAAGCAATAACTCGACGATAATAAGATTATATATCGCATCGTATGAAATATATATTTTCTGTTTCTAATTATATTACTATACTAATTATTTTTACTATTCCTTGAGATTTGGAATTTTTTATTTTGCTTATTATATATCCCAATGGGATTGATAATCGTCTCCAGATAATATAAATCTTGCGATTTTCGAATAATGATTGGAAGCCTTACCCGAAGAAAAAATTTGATAAATGTTTAATTTTATTAAAAATTCAATTATATATATATATATATATATATATATATATATATATATCAAAACTCAAATTGAACAAAATTTTATTTTTATGACAATATTATTCATTGACAATCACTAAGAACATTAGTAATTAATAAGTAATGGCTAAAAATATAGATTGATCAAATTTCGATAAAAAGAATAGAATATAAATAAATAAAAATAACTATATGCGATAGTTTGCATAATGTAAAATGCACAAGTTATTTTGCTAAAATTAGATAAGAATAAGAAACTTGTGTAAATAAATGATATGATTCTTAATGGATATAATTTATATTCTAAAATAATCAGAATATATATTGTAATTATTTCATATGTATAATGTATATGTACGTGACGATATAGATATAACCGAAACAAAAGTTTTTCAGATATTTCATTTTTCATCAATTTCCAAAGCTCTTATCTCGATTTATGTATATGTGTGTGTGTATTGTGACGCATGAGATTTGCAAATATAGATTAAGTCGTGCCTTATCGCGTAGTTTTAATCAAATGGAATTCGGAAAAAGACGAATGAACCAAACAAAAATATGCACGAATGATCTTGGCCCAGACCTTGAAATTTTTCTGCAGTGTCCAATAGCTGTAATTGGCTAGACCAAAAGGGTCGAACGAGCATCAACCGTGAGAACATGTGCTCTTTTAAAAGGGATATTAATACCATTATATACGATGCATCATAACTTGTATCCTGTCATTTTCTAACTTTAATAAATTCACAACGTTATCTGATCGGAAATTTCGAAAAACATTATTAAATTAATTAATATCTTCTAGTTAATATCATTTAATTAATATCTCTTTTGGACATTTTCCATTTAAATTTGCTGGATTATCAAAAGAAAAAAGAGAGAGACTATTAAAGTTAATTTGAAAATATCTTTGAACTATATTTTAAGAAGTATATTTTTTTAAATGTATATATATATATATATATATATATATATATATATATATAGGAGATTTATTTGATAAAGCTTTCTTATGTTCATATAAATTCCTTTTTTGTTACATTCATATGTATTGTATATCACTTTTTATGGAATAAAATACCTGTCCCCTCCTTTCTTTTTTATTCTGATTTCATTTAAAATGGAATGTTAAAAGGATAATACTTGAAATCCTTCACTCTGAAACACAGAAATAAAAAAAAAGTTATTACAGAAACAGGAAAATATTAAATTATAGACAATTTATGATAAATCACACAAAATTCAGATTTTTTTACTATTCTTGAACGTGCAAAAGTTAAAAATAGAAATACTATTTAATTGAAATATTGACTAAAAAATTTGAATCTGGATAAATTAATCAATGTACTCGCATTCATGGAAAGAAATAATAAATAATAAAACGTTATAACACTTACATACTAAAACCTGCTACTCTTTCCCCAGTGCCGAGTTTTCGGATAGCGTTCATTTCATCAGATGTCAATGTAAAATCAAAAAATTCCATATTCTCTTTAATTCGACTTTTAGTTACAGTTTTTGGTATTGGTGCAACTTCGTGTTGAAACTATAAAAATAATAAAATACGACATATATTTGAAATTTATTAATTATATATACGATTTTATCGACTTTTTTTATTACATACCACATATCGAAGTGCTATTTGCGCCGGAGTCTTATTATATTTTTTTGCGATCTTCAACACCACAGAACTATCTAATCTGTTTCCAATACCTGATGCATTACCGGGTTGTCCCAAAGGAGAATAACCAGTTACTGTAATGTTGCGTTTCTTGCAAAAATCTACTAATTTCTCTTGATTTACGTTTATATTAATTTCAATCTACGACCAAGTTTTTTGACATTAAAATAAAATCTTATAGTATTCTAATATATAGAAAATATATATAATAAATATTGATATAATATATACTCTGTATAATATAACACATATTAATACAGCATTGAGCATGCGAAATATGTTTTTTGTTTTTAGAAACAGAAAAATCGAAAAAGTGATTTATCGATGAAAAAGATCGAAGTAAATTTGTATTGTTTAATAGTGTAAGTTCGATTATTCGTGTATTATTATTTTCGATATATCTCATTATTAATAAGATTAAAAGTTCGATAATTTTTTGTGGTTCTTTAAGTGATTATCGAAACTAATATTTTCTTTGATTAAATTAGACGTTACAAAATGAAAAGCTGATAGAAAATATAATTAATCTTACCTGATTATTAACCGGCACGATTTTAGCCGATTCAAGCAGACGGTTTATCTGTTCGGAATTAAAATTACTAATCCCGATGCTACGAGTTAATCCTTGGCGAACGCACTCTTCCATTCCTTTCCATGTTTCTAGGTAATCAACATCCGATTCAATCAAATTTCCATTCTTATCCGTAGGCATCAAATTATCTCCTTCCTAAAAAAGGTATTATAGCATTTCTCAGATAAATATCATAAAGATACTTACTGGAAGATTATAATAAGCACGTTCTGTTTTACAAGTTAAATTTCGCGAATCTTTTTTCAAATTCTGGTTTTAATAAATTTTTATTTTTATTATTAAATAAAACTACGCAACTATTTTCGCGTCTCGCATAAACCGCTATTACTTTAAGATAACTTTGTAGTTAAAAAGTTTAAATAAAATGCATAATTCTTTTTGGCTATTTCATTTTTCGTATTAATACTTACCTTGAAAGCAAATGGCCAGTGAACTAAATAGAGATCTACATACTCTAAACCAAGATTGGCCAATGATTCTTTACAAGCCGGAACAACAAGTTCTTCTTTGTGGTAATTATTCCACAACTTTGAAACAAAACAAAATAATATAAATGTTTACATTTATTGAAATTTAAAAAGATGGTTTGAGTTTATCGAATAAATTGTAATAAATATTAAAGATTTTAAATTAATATATTCAAACCATATTTAATCGTACATCGATATACTACCTTACCTTTGTAGTAATAAATAGATCTTCCCTGGTTACGCTACCGTCTTCGATTTTTTCGCGGATAGCTTCTCCAATCTCTTTCTCGTTATCGTAAAAAAAAGCCGTATCAATATGCCGATATCCGAGATCTATTGCTTCCTTAACAGCTGTTGCTGCGTTCTTATCCACGGACTATTTGTTAAGAAAAGAGAGAATATAATTATATCTATATTTATAAAGAATCTTTGCCTTTAAAGATTTATTAATTCCGTGCAAAGATTTTCCACAGTGGAGAACATATTACACACACATTTTAGTTTCTGAATTTTATCGTACATTTATTTAAATTTCAAACGTGCGCGAATGAATGATGTGATTCTTTATTATGACATGATTCTTACATGTTATCACTATCATGTACACAATATTACAAAAAAACTTACTTTGTAAGTTCCAAGGCCTAACATAGGCATTTTATATCCATTGGAGAACGTGACTGTTGGAATGTCAGGCATTATGGTCGTCGGCAGAAACAATCTGGAATAGGAATAACAAAATCGTCAGTGAAAGTAAGCATTGCGACACAAAGAATTTCCTGCTACTTGGAAAGATTATTATATAATACTGTTAAATATGTAATACACTTGACATATTGTAAATGAACAATATATGATTTCGAATTATTGTCCAAAACAATTAAATAATGACGAATAATCAAATAAGTATATATATATATATATATATATATATATATATACTTATTTGATTATTCGTCATTATTTAATTAATATATATATATATATATATATATATATATATATATATATATATATATATATATAAAACAAAAATTAGGAAATTTGACAATGCTACATCTCAAGTATATTGAAAAGATAATACACAATTTTATAAAAGAAAAAGAGACATATTAGAAATATATATCAAATCAAATACCGACAATTGTCCGGATTCAAAAATTCTCGGCCGACAGTTAGAAAAAATCTTATATTTTTTTAATTGATATTTTAATAATCTTTAGCTCTTGTTTATAATTAAGCATTTCAGAATTCTTCTTTTGTTAATGAGCAAATTAATAATTATAATTAATATTATATCATAATAGAATTAATTATTAATTTTAGAAAATATATATAATGTAGGAAATATGCTATTATTTTTATTACAAATATTTTTATCAGCAATTTAAATTGATGCTCACAAGTAATGAAAAAAAATTTGATTAGATACAATTAGTGTTATAAACAACAGGATATCAATTTTATTTTCATTCTAAAATTTCGAGAAGTCTCAGCATTCACAAATATTTTATAGAAACCGAGAATATCATTATGTAAAAATACACTCAATTATTATTATTATAACGCACTTTTTGGGTAACTTGCTCGACGTATCTACGATAAAATATCAAAGATTACATTTACCGGCACAATATTAACGTCTATTCTTGACTATATGATTCTGTACACGCTGCTCGTAGATTGCAGTGACTGTCCCTTATAATCAACTCATGTGCTATTTATGGATAATCATTACATAATCGGAATATACCACCTCCAATCTCGTTTTCTATATCAATTGGTCACAAATAAAAAATTACACAAATATACAACCGCACTGAAATAATATATGATAGTGATATATTACTTTGTTGCTTTAAATCTTCTTCTAATGATTAGATATAATATATGTATCTATACATATGTCTATATAGATTAAATGTCGCATTACAAGTAGACATGCAATATATTGTGACACACAATATAACGTTATATAGGAATCTAGTGAATCGAAAATAAAATGTTTTTTAACATTATCTAAAGTTTTTATTGAAACAAACAGACAATATAAATAATTATACTTTTTTCTTATCTACTATATATATATATATCAAAAGTTAGTACGGTATATCTCTGTACATTGTTGTACAAGATAAGTTAGGAAATGTTAAATTTTTTGTTTTTTAACAAGAACAACATGAACGAATAATGCCAAGTTGTAGTGATAAAGTATCAGGAGGAGCGTCGTATCTATGCCAAGTGTTATCATATATGATATGATCTATATTTAGTTAAAAGTATTTTGAAAATTATCTAATCTCAAATAAAAATTCAACTGAAAAATTATGTTAAGTAATGGTTCTTATTATGCTTAATTTTAATTGACAGGCCACATATATATATATATAAATGGAAAATTTTAATTAGATATGTCAACCATTACAATTCAGATAGCACAAACCTATTCTATAAACATTCTATAAATATCCTTCAGTGAATATTTGAATATTCTAATAAAGTGAAAAAAAATTATCTATGAATCTGCATAGAACTTAAAAATCAGACCGTTCTAAATGCAATGTTTTCTAAGTAGGTTTATAAAATATTCTTTTAACACGAAAATGTTTTACTAATTTTCGTAGATAATTCTGTAAGAATATTCTCAAAACAATATATTTGACACTATAGTCAAGGAATATATTGTGCTCTCTGGAAATAGATCATTAATTTTTCATTCTCATTTAGATATTAATATAATATATATAATAATTTAAATAATAAATAATACATTAATAAAATGTGATAATGTGTTCCCATGTCTGATACGACCATGTCAAATATTTTCCAAAAACCAAATTTTTATTTATTTAAAAAATTTTTATCTCTGAAAGTAAATCAATATAATTGCGCAATTTGAAAGATACATATACCTTTTATAATTCTTTCCAATATTTTTTTTCTACTAAAATTTGGATACTATAATTGACATACAATAATGTTAGAAGTATGCATAAATAATATTACAGAAATTATAAAAAAAAATATCTTATTATAAAAATAAAATATATTATTTGCACAACGATGCAAAAACTACAATCTTTGATAATATGTATGAAATAAGATTCAAATATATTATACACAAGGATATGTAACTTACAAGGACATGTACTTACATGTCTCTTTCATAGATACAAATTACATTAATTTTTTCGCCATTTGTTTGTCAAGACATAGATAATCTTAAAAAGCTAGTTACAAAAATTATTTCGTATATATAACATCGCAGTTTTCCTGAATTTGTTATGTTAGACAAAAAAAAAGCTAAAATATTTGTCCAAAATATATTGATGTATATATGTAAACCTCGAACGTTACAAATTACAAGAAGATTCTTTGTATTTATTGTTGTATTGTTTGTTGTTCTGCACTACATAATTTTTTTTTACTATTTTTATTTTGGTTTTTCACTTTTTTCGAATCTTCTACCATATTTTCAAGATCTACTCTGATTCTTGCACGAACACCTGGTCCCCAATTTACAGTGGGATTTTGTTGAAAGCGTGACAAATGCCTCTGGCGAGAAACTGGATTTGCTAGGGGATGTTCTGCGAGAGAAATATCTCTTGTAAGCGATGCATTAAGTATACGCGCAGCCGGACTATCCTTGGCCAGCCTCTCCCGTTTTGCAGGATGCTCTTTCTCCCAAGCGCGCACAACATCCCATATCACGTCATTTGGCGCATCCGTTTTAATGGAGGTTTTACTCGCGTGCGAGTATGATACTTTGTATCCTGCGTTTAGTAATGCTGATCTGAATTTCAATATCGACGGAACATCACATTTAACTATGCACATTAAACGATCCAGATTATAATATAATGGAATATCCAGTTCCTCGTGTATCATGGTCAAAACACCTACCATTCTTTTTGATGTACCTAACTCTATGTTATTTAAATTGCATAACAGTTGTGATACAAATTCTTGATCGTGCAAAGATCCTAACCATAGTGGACCAGCCATATGTTGTCGATATTGACAATGTTTACACAGCTGATCTACTGTAGGTGCATTTAGTAATTTATAATTGTTGGAAGATTTTTTTGTTGCTAATGGTTGAAAAGTCATACTTTCACACCCATTGCACTGATAAAGCATCCCTATTTTGCTAGAGTTTTCTTTACACTTATTGTGGCCTGTATATATCTTAACGAATACTCTTATATAAAAATCAATGCTTATAGATAATAATGGTACTATATATCGTCCGTACCGTCCTGCATAAGATGCAATGCATTGAAGTAATATCCGTAATGCTATCTCGTGGCAAGATTTTGATTTTATAGATATTGCTCCATACTTGTAATAACAAGTTTCCGGAGTATTGCCAGCTAGTACAGCCATATCAGTAGCAGTAACCAAAAGTATACCACCATCGGCTACACACTGCACTGCTCCATCCAAGTACATCGAAGGACAGCCATATGGATCTAAATCAACTGCATCAAAACGATTTCGTCTATGTTGATACATCAACAATGTTGCATCCTCATGATAAGGTGTTACCAAATTCTCAACTCCATTATGCAAAACATTTTGTCTAATACTGTCCACTGCCTTTGCAGAAATATCATTGGCCACAATCTGTTGGACACCTCTCACTTCCTTAGCATATCGTATGCTACGTAAACCTGTTGCAGATAAAGCCTCCAATATGGTAATTCCTTTCTGCTTCTCTGTATTTATCCTGTTATCACATAGTGTATTAACTTTATTGTCATCTGTTGAATTATTTTTCTCTATCATTTTATTGCATTTGTCTTGTGCAAATATTGTTAATACCGCTATACTAAGATCTCTGTTGAACTCTTGAACTGGATTATAGAACACTTTTTTATTCGTGACTATTATCTGTGCTTTCCCTTCACTAACAACTGGAAATTCCTCAAGCTTGAGTTTCTTTGTGCATTTCTCATGATCCATACTTGTCATGTGTGTATTAATTCTGAAATATATTAGTACATTATATATTTTATATTCAGATGTATTATAATACAGAATTGTAATATCCAATTTATTATTATTTTCATAAAGTCATTAAAGTACTTACAAGTATTGTGTTATATTGATCTATATCTTATATATATATATATATATACAGAACTAGTTTTTGTTACAAAATGCTCCAATATTTTCTTGCAATAATCGGTTAATATGTGTGGTTTTCTTTTCTTATGAATTTAATTATTTTCAATCTCTACACATATATTTAGTTTCATCTGATCTCATCATTAACTAACAAAATATATAATATATATATATACATGCATAACATTCAAGCATCGCTATCGCTAAACATATGACTTATACACTAACGCTTTTTCGGCAATTATTGTAACTAGAAAGAGGAATTATAAGTCAAAACAACAGATGGTAAAAGTCACGTTTACACTGTCGATAAGAATGTCGTATCGACATGTGGTATCTCTATATGACATTAATCTATATATCATTTTGATTTAAAATCTTACTTCAATGTTTTTCACGCATAAAACTATTATATCAATAAATTATATTATGATAAAGATATATACATATATATATAAAAAAAAATATATTGTTCCAACATTTATTAGTATGATATTCGTACACAGAGACAATCTCTTATTCCTCTACTATATATTCTTATGTCTTATAATTCAAAACAGTACTGTGTGTTGATCTCTGCTCTGTTTTACTTCAACTCTTACAATAAACTATAATAAATACATCATTCTAAACTAGAGATCTATTATGAAACTATTCAAGTTATTTCTGATAAAGCACATGAATTTTTTTTTTGCTCCATATTTTTAAGTTATTATTGATTTTTTTTTGGTACACCATAATACGATATGAAAAAAAGTGATTTTTTCCAATTATTCCAGCATGGAAATTCTATAGAGCCAATCAATTTTCAATTTATTCGCAATATTTCTCCAATTTTTTAGTTAAAAATTTTAGAGGTACTAATCAGATATCTATAACAGAATAATCAACGAAAGATAGAATTATTTTGATCAAAAATTTGTTCGAATAGTTCTATAATAGCCTCCTTTCCAAACAAATAGTTGTCTCCACACGCACATAATTTTTTCACAAACTCAGCCTTGATCGTGGCAAATCATTTCATAAAACGAAATACAAAATAGTTCAGTATGTGTATTTTTAATTTATAAATGTATTTGCTGGAGTATAAATCAACGATTAAAAGAAATATATTTGCAATGGAGAAAAATAAAAACAAGAAAACACCTTTACTTAAAAACAAAAGCTTCTTTTACATAAAAACCATGAAGAACACTAATTTATAACATATATTCATACATATGCACATATATTACTGAATACTTCTTTTTGATTCTATTCAGATTTCTACTCAATGCTTGTAGAATTACACACATGCTTTTTTCTAACATTAGGCAAATTATGGAATTTAAATATATTATTTGAATTCAACATAAAGAGAGAGGTATTTTAATTGAATATTTTAATAAGCTACAAATAATTGGTTGTATCCATATGTATGCTTACACACACACATATACACATCACTCACACACTCATACACACACACATATATGTGTGCACACATCATGTTTAATAAAAGATAAAAACTATTACTAGATTTATCCTTTTAACTTCTATTATTATCAACTACTATCAACTTCAGTCATAAAACGATTACCCATTCATTGTACTATATCATAAGAAAGATTTTAAGATAAATTTCAAAAATGTAACTTTTGGCGTATTCTGATGATGTGATGATTATTTGTATTGCAAATAATTTAGTCACTTTTTTAGAAAACAATCTTTTTCAAAGAATATTTTTTCTCACATCAGTAAATATTTCCTATATTATCCATAAAATTATATAATTGCTATTTTTGTTCATATTTAATATGGAACTACACAATTATGAAACAGTTTCATATAGTTTGTGTACCATAAAGCGATTTCAAGTGACAAAAATTTTGAATGCATATCAATTTCTGGGATATCCTAAATATTATTTCTATTGTAATCTATATTGGGAATGAATTCTCACTAATTGACAAGCTATCGTTTTCGTAAAAAACACCATTTTTTTATACATCAGCAAATACTATTCTTCGAGAAAAATATCAACATTTTCTAGTTTTTTTTATCAGAGTTCAGATTATTCTAATTATCATGAAATATATCAGATACTCGCACCTTTCACGCCACATCCTTTTCTTGCGATAGTTTTTTGCAAACAGAACCTATGTCCTCTTCATCCTCCGCTTTGCGTTTTTTTCTTACCAGATGTGAAATATCGCTAGCAGGTTTAGATGTATTACTACCACTTCCGGAAGCTTCGCTCGCTTCACCATCTTTAGAGCATCCATTCAACCTCTCTTCCTTAATCTCCTTGATTACATCGGCTTCTTTTTTCATGTCCTTGATGTCCGCGATTTTCTCCTGGATCTCCGGAAGAAGCTCCTGCAGTTCCTTGATTTCACCTTCAACAGTGTAAAAAGGATCCTCGGATTGAGGTGGATCATCTTGCACTGTCTTTAAGTGCACAATCTTCGCCTCCAGCAGCGCAGACGCCTGATTGAATTGCTCGATGCTAGTGTCGAAATTGTTTGCCATTGCATGAGTCAGTCCGAGTTGATAATGAATCTCGGCGATTGCACGATGATCGCGCGGAGTCATTTTCTCCAGCAGATTCAAACAAGCTTTGAAATCAATCAGCGCGCTCTCGTGGTTGCCACCTTCCATTGCTACCTCGCCCAGAAGACGATATGCCTCAGCTAACAATTTCCAGCCTGAGGATCCGCGTTTTAGCAGTACTAGTTTTGCCAGTTCCAAGACTTCCCAGGCGATCTAGAAGAAAGAAAATTAGACATTAAACACAATTGATTTAATACAGTATCGATACTTAAATATTTATTGACAGATTGCATTAAATTAACTATTTAAACTCTTAGAAAAAAAAAGATAAAAAACTTATATCAATACGACTTAACTCGACATTGCAATCATCCAAAAAGATCAATCACCTGTAAATTATTCACATCGTCCTCATTTTCCTTTTCAACATCCTCTTCTTCTGCTTCCCCGTCCTCATCCTGCTCTCTCTTCGTACTACTTCCAGAAGCCTCGCTATTATATATATCAGGATCTCGACTACAGCCAGGAATTTCCTCTTTTTGCGTTTTTTCCTCGATTTTGCTGTCGACTGTTTTATCAGAATTCTCCGTTTTCTCGTCCTTTTCACTCTTTGTATCCTTTGGATCTTCACTTCCTTTCAGGTCTGGTTTATCATCTTCTTTACCATTCGACGTGCAAGGGCTATTTGCCGTACCGTTGTTGCTTTCTGTGATGGTCCCCTCTTCGTTCTCTTCCTCCTCCTCTTCCTCTTCACCTTGCTCGTCCTGACTAAGTTCTTCGGAGCCGGGCACGCCGCCCCCCAATACTCCTGCTTCCTCACGTGCTAGACCCAGAAGGGCTCGTCCATAAAGCAGATAAAGTTCGCCCATCTCGTCGCCCGTCTCCCCGTGCTCCTGGGCAAGAAGTTCGCAGGCCTGGGCTAGGACGACCACCGCCAGATTATAATCGCGTACTAGAAGATGGCGTTTGCCTTGAGAGATTGCCGTCGCGGCGTCCTTGATCGGAACTTCCTCCGACAGATCTGCCATCTAAGGAAGAAAGATGAGAGAGTTCCCATATACACAAAGAATTATCACTTGCATTTTTGAAAGTGGCAACAAGCGAGAAATTCGCATTCCAACGACGCGTGGATGAAGTCATAGTCAAATCAAGCGGCAACCGTGAAAGAACATTGTTCTATAGACGGAAAAGGCAAATAAGTAAAAAATCTCTATATTCCATTACATCATCCTTTTGTAAGTACAGAGCACTGCGAGACAGATACTGAATCAAACGTGTTGCCGTGTTGCTAATATAGCATCGACAAACATATATATGCTACGACTGTAAACGTAGATGTGCGGCATTAAATCTCTATTGGAATGGACATAAAATTTCTACACAAAACATATGGTTTTAAAATCGATCGATCTTTCGCTAATAGTGTTATATATGCATATCGCACACACGAGAATCAAATTAATGCTTTTTTTAAAGATAATCTTTAGAGATCCTGAAATTAGTCAAAATACGTGTATGTTATACCCCTTATTGTATTAAAAAGAAAAAAAAAAACTGTTATTTAAAGTTTGCAATTCTGAAATTTGAACAAAATCTTCAAAGAAAATATTAATCTGAATGAGCGGATCAGGTATTCAAATATATTTTGTCTACAAATTTAATTAATAAAACACGCGCATAAATGGTCAAATGACGTTCAATAATCAATCATAAAGCAATCTTATTTTCAATCTCACTCTTCAATTGCTTTAGCTAGAGCTAAAATTCGATTGTTCGCAAGACGTAGAAATGGCATGTAGGTGATAAGACGGATATCCGCAGCATCCACGGGTGGGGAAGAACGGACGAGGGTGGTTCTCCGCGTGGGTCGATTCATCGTGGCGCTTCGACGCGAAAGGACGAGGGCGTCCGCATCGCGAGGATGTCCATGGGGAGAGAGAGAGATAGAGATAGAGAAAGAAAGAGCGAGTTCCAAGGGCGGTACATCGGCCAGTAACGAGTCCGGGGACGCGAGCGACGCTTGCAAGCGTCGCCTTGGGCGCCGCTCTCCGAGAACAGATGGAGCCGACTCGCGTACCTCGGGGCCCCGGTCCACGTCTCGTCTTTCTCTTCGCCACCCTCGTGTTGACTTTCGCAGGTAAAGAGGAGATATTTTTCTTTCGCATTCCGCAAAAAATAAACCCCACATCCAACTTCAGTCTCTCTTATGATGCATAAGGAGCATGTGTGAAGATCTGTTGCGTTGTGCATCTTTCTTGAAAAGAAATTCGTGATAGAAGAACGCGAGTTACATATATTTCGATAAGTATATATACTTCAAACGGAATAATGAAACTCGAGCATGATCTTGACATTTATTGCGTCTTGAAGAACTGTCTACTGAAACATTTAACGATAAAAGGTGTAATAAAAATAAAAATCTCTATTTAAAATTGCGCTATTACAACATTCATTTTTTTCTTTCATAATTGATGATATAAATGTTGTAGATGTGTTTAAATGTGACAATAAAATTGTACAATCTCAAACTATATTATGAATCATTCATGACAACATTCATGACTGACTTCGACATTTTAGACAGAAATTTTTGGATTTCTTTTTATAAAAGAGAAACTTTATCTAAAACAAAACTTGATAAACACGCGAATGTTTTGTGCCATCGAATAATCGCATTTTTTTCTTCATTTCTCAGCGACGGGGCTTCTATGTGGTGCGATAATGTCCGATCATTGGGAAAAAATCAGCTGGGACAAGGAAGATCTATCTCACGCAAACGTCAATCTCACGTGGTATCTGGACGATCAGGTGGCAATGCTAAAGTCTTCCGTTAATCATCGAACTAATCGTGTTACCAAAAGTTCATCCTTTTTGGTTCCTATGCACGGCGGGATATGGATTATGTGTGTTACATTGTCAGGTATAAGTTGTTACAATTCTAAAATTATATATTGCAATCAACATTTTTATTCATAAATAGCTTTCTTTCCCCCTTCCCTTTTAATATATTTTAGAGAATAACGATGAAAAGAATGCGATTTGAGATTTTTTCTAATATCTTAATATTTTCTTAATATATTATCTTAGACAAGTGAAGAAAAAATATATATAACTTTATTATTTATTTGATTTTATGATTTTAATTACTTGCAAGTGTTGCTATTATATATTGCCAAAGATATCAAAATAATGAGCAAATTATTGAAAAATATTATTTGCAATTAAATAAAAAGCCAGAATCACATGTTTTATTTTTCTCTGATATCTTATTGAAAATTCTCATATATTGACACCGTTCATATTTTTTTTTTTCGTGTTTGTCGGCTAATAGAAACGTTATCGATTTTATGAATCGGTAAACGAACGAAGATTAGGTCTAGGTTAATATATAGGATCATATCGTTTTGCTCAAATCTATTGAAAAAACGAGAATCTCACGGTCACGCGATCGTATGGATGTGCTGTTCAAACTGCGATTCGGCGGTTCGATATCTCCGGACAGAGTCAAGGTAGCATCTAAATATAGTCACGTGTATGTGCAACATAAACATGATCCTTCCAATAAAATTCTAGCACAAAAAATATTTATCGCATTTCTACAAAATAATATTAATTTCTCTTGTACATGAAATGGTTTTCTTTCTTAACAATTTTTAATAAAATCTCTATATTAATTTTGAGACAAAGTACTTTGTAAAAAGAATCATAAGATTTTGGAGAAAGTTCTTAACGGTCATAATGATTTTTAGATAATGTCAACCTTCAAAAAAAATAATAGTAAGCATTTTTCTAAACAAAATACCTTTTTTCCTGATAAAATTTATAGTCGATGTCAATGCTAATCGAATCTTTCACTTAAATTTATTTAAATTTACTCTGTCTTTGCAACTCTTTGAGGCATATATCCCACAGAATTCTTCCTTCATTCATTGTTAGTTGCTTAAAATCTGAAAACTATAAATCGATATGTATTTTTATTGAAAAAAAAATTGTGAATTTCATGAATTAATCAAAATTAATACAAGAATTTCACAAATTGATTAAAAATAAATAAAGTATAGCACGATGGATTTCGAACATCTTATATGTCAATATCTAGACACGATTGCGGAAAAAGTTGCAACGATAAAAAAATATAGTCGATCTTGTATCTTCTTTCATTTAATTGAACATGTGCAACCTTGTGGATTATTCGAAGAATTCGGAAGCTTAATTGTTTCATTTAGTTATTTTTGTCAGAAAATTACCTTTATAGTGCCTGAACACGCCAAGTACAGTACCTAGCACTGCCCCTTTTTTGCGCATAGCACTTATATCACACGGCTGAGATGTTAATGATTCGTACGACGATGCAATATGTCAAAAATCGCAAGATATCGTATTTATTTTATATAGTTTTCTTATGATTCGATAATTTTTCGCTTAAAACGACACATAAATGTGGCTTTCTCTTGCTATCATCTTTTTTGCTCTCTCAATTAAATGATATATGAGAAAAATCAGTATCAGCAAAACGCTGGAGAGAAAGAGAAGGTTTTGATAAATTTTCTTGTAATATTTTAATTGAAGAATGTCAGAATTGTGTGTTTAATATAACATTAATTTAGATAAATGAAAAATATCTGAATTCAAACATATTTTATATGTCTGAATTTAATTCATATATCTATAACCTACATAAATCTTCCAAAGGAATTATGTTCCTCATCCAAAAAACGATAAAAGATAGAATGGGATGAGAATTCACACAATATCGAAAGTAAAAAAAAAAAAAAAAAAAAACAATGATTTTTTGTTTTTTAATGATTTTGAGAGAACATCTTGATGATCAATTCGCATTACAATAAGCAAAATTTTATCTATTTAAATGGGAAAAAGTATTATCAACAATTAGATTATCAACAATTAAACTTATCAACAAATTGTGCTTATCTTTTTTTTAGAAGAAGAGATACAGCTCTTAGGTCAGGTGGGTTTCCCGCAAAAGAGATGCATCAATTACTTGACACCGAATGAAGCGCATGAAGAAATACGCGTAGCTTGGCAAAATCGTAAGTGAATATTAAACAACAAATTAAATTGAACCATATATTGTGCAATATTGACCTTGTATCCTAGAATATATTGTTTTAACATGATTGATAATCAATCATTTTATACAATTCCTATTTTGCAGTCAATCGGGAAATGTAGAAATAACATAATTATAAGGATCGATTGATACGAATGATCGCAAGCTCTACATTCTGTTTCAGGAATGCAGAATCTAAGTATCTCGTGCTCTTTAGTGTGCCTAATCATTCTAGGATGCGCCGCGCTTATAGGATTTTTCGGATTGTGCAGGCATCAAATATCAGCCGTGCTCGTAACGGGAGTAATGTATCTCCTTGCAGGTTTATATAATTTTAATTATTTATATAATTTTGATTGATGTATCAAAACTTGTATCAAACTTCAAATATATCTTGCAAAGAGATATAACTGTTTATATAATTTTGATAGATTGGTGATGTACCAAGACTTCAAGTAAAAGATTTCGTTCCATTTATTATCGAGAATCTCTATTTTTCAAAATATCGCTTAACTTCGATATAACGAAAAAATATTTTGTTAAATGAACAACTATTGAAATGATTGTATCTATCAGAAATGAAATTCTTTATCCGAATAAAACTTAGATAGAATACTAAAGAGATAAATTACATATTTTAGAAAAAGAAAAGAATATACCTATGAATTTTGTAATATTGTATTATCAGAACAATGGCGATTAAATTAGGATTATCGCTAATTTTCATTTCAGCAACGTTTGCATTGTTTACGCTGACAATCATTCATTTCAAGAGAGATCACGGGACCAAATTAGTAGTGGACGGTGGTCCTGAGGACGGTGTGGTCGGCATGCCTGTTCCTCGCAGCGTCCTCAAGGCCAGAAAGTTTACTACCGCATGGAGCATGGATCTAGGATGGGGTGGAGTCACCCTCTGTGCCCTCGCGTCGGTCGCCTGGATCCTCCTCAGTAAGATCATGCGCTTCAGCCCGATCGCTGCCATGATCGCGTAACAGTGGGACGCCTTCGAGGTTTAAGGTCATTTCTGATAAACAATCACTATATTTCAATCCTTTCTGCGATCCTTACAGAAATCAAATTTCTATATTTTCCTAATCGATATGTATCACGATGGTGCAAGAGATTTGTTCCTTTTCTATAAGTTTTTCGAATTCTGCTCTTCGATTCTCTATAACAGATATATTTACAAACAAAATCATTCGTAATACAATTAAAAAATTATTCATCTTGCAATACGTATATATGACGTATAAGGCGTATCATTTTGCATGAAAACTTATAAATTATTAGGAGTTGTAGTTTCTATACTTCTTAATTTGTTTAAACCATCAACAACTATAGAACTATTGAAATAGTATGCGAATTTCATACACTGCAATTCTCAATCATCATGTACACATGTGTCTATGTACACAATTCGTTGAGTCTCCTGTCTTACAATATATATTGTCGATTATTCTAATCATTATATGTTAAATAAGTGATACTGTTTTCGTTTTATCTGACGAATACGAATACGAAGAACTGTTTTTATCCACTGTTGTCTTGATAAATAATCTAAATTACAAATGCAATATTTATCTCCTATTGCGAAATTCTGAAAATTACCCGAGTATGAAAATTTTAAAAATTTGTGAATATCTTTTGCGCTTAAGAATTGAAGATCTGAAAAAGATTGGAAAGGGATCGCAGACTGGACGGCTACAAATGATACTTCTTGAGGAAGTTGCATCCAGAAATGACCATATCTCGAAGGCGATATCTGTTACTTTGTATTATTTATAATATCTCATTTGCATAAATGTTATTCCGATCGAAGAAATATAAATTTATCGGAAGAGATAAAGAGAATCTCTGATTAATATACAATTCTCGTCCCTTCAAAAACATCTAATAATTCCGATATTCGATCAGCGCTTTGTAGCAAGTAATAATATCATTTTGACACAATTTATACTTTTCTCTGTATGTTATCATTCGATTTATTTGCTATAAGTAACTAAACGAATTCACTAGAGGATCCAAGAGACAAGAGAAGTAAAACTAACAAATCTATAACACGCTCATGGTGTAAAAAGATAAGATGCAACAAATTCCTATGGATGCACAATGGATGGACAATCAGAAATTAGTCCCAAATGCTAAAAGTAATATAGCAATTAACATTATTATAAATGTTATACAAAGAATTAAATAACATAATTTTTGAAACTTGTTGCTTCGATTTCATTCCAATTGTTTCATAATCGATTTTTTTAAATATGTGCTCATTTTAATTAATAAATGTTTATTTTAGTTATCTTTTTACCATAAATAATTAATTTCTTCTTCTTTCATTCTTATTTTTATAATTAATCTATGATTACCATCATGCACAATACTTTCTCTTTTTATACCATGAGAACATGGCTTTATGTCTCATGAATAAAGAGAATGTTATCTAAGAATATAATGATACTCTGATATATAGTTGCCTATAATACAATACAAACGCCTTACAATTAATTAGAATGATAAGCATATACAAAGCATAGCATAAAGTAAAGATATTAGTCGTGTACAGGATGAGGTATGTTTCAAATGTGATACTTTCATTTCTCTCAGAATGACGCAAAAAAATGATATAGTCATGAAATATTCTTCTTGAGAATTACAATTTGTACTCTCAATAAATATATATATATATATATATATATATATATATATATATATATATATTTCTTCCCCTATATTCTCTGTACATTCTGAGATATCAAATTTTGTATCACGCTTTAGACTCAACCTCAACTTGTATATAGCGTAAATTTTTTCACGCAGCAAAGAAGAGCTTGTTTTTGCTACTACTTTATTTTACTTACTACTGTTACAGCGATTAGATGAAATAATTGTGCATGTATCCCGCATGAAGGGATTACGAGTTGCACTTCGTCCATTAAAACTTAAGAAGATTCCATACATTGTACGCGCTTTTGAAGGAAACACCATGTTTTTCTAACAATACATTCTTGATTGCAATATTTTTTCACGCGATCTTTGTTGTTTGTTATATTGAAGATGAGATGAGAAGCGCAATAAAAGACAACAAATTCCTAGCTGAAAACTACTGCATTTTATTCTTTATATTCAAGTTTGCTATCTTTAAAATTTTAGCATACACAATGATGCCCAAAGTACAGTTCTGCAAGTAAAATCTAAATTTCACTCATATATAAAACAAAATGTTTTACATATTTTCTTACGCAGATATATATCTTGTGTAGAAGACTTTGTACTTTTCTATGTTTCAAAACCTACTTCGAAACAAATACCAATTAACTTAATCAATGATCAATTCACTAGAAGAATTTGTCTATGGCAAACTTTCTAACTATATAATTCATCCCTATCCCTAATCTAATCTAAAAAAAATCTTTCTCCATGCATCAAATTAATAATTCTATCTATATTATTAAAGTATATAGTAGAAGCATACCCCATAGTAGAAACATTACCGAAAGCTCAATCGCTCATTGACCTATCAAAGCGGATTTGATATTGTAATAATTTATAATATTAATGTAAAAATGAAAGAAAGATTTTTGTAACTTGAAACTGTAATATTTTTATTAAAGAACCTCGCATTTTCGTCATAAATTTACTCGAATAATCAATTATTAAATTATTATTTGTAATAAAAAATGATAGAATACATTATATGATTCTGCCAACATATACCTACTAAGTTAACCTTAAAAAGAGCTTCGTTTTCGATGGCTGCTTACTATTTTCACAGTATGAAGCATCAATTTCAATTATCCAATCTGTATTTTATTCGAAAGTGCAATATTAATAGCATATCTCGTCCAAATTGACAAAAAATTCATCCTCTGCGCAAGAAACATTGTTTATTGTGACTATATCTTCTATTTTATTTCTTTCGTCTTCTCTCTTTGTCTATCCCGTACTGCTTCATTCAATTTCAATGCAGGTGTAAGCAGCTGCACTTTTTTTTTTTTTTAAAGCACCTATTCATTATATAGATATTCAAGCAACGGCGTACCTACCGTAAATTACGTTATTCAAGAAGAAAAATGTACATGTGCATATATCTTCCTCTCTCTTTTTTTTTCCCCCGTTTTATAATTATTCCCCTCGCACTGCGAAATCCACAAAGAAAGATGTTATTTAAATCACCGGGAAGATAGAAGCAAAAGGATTTGGATTCGATCGTATCGTTGTAACGACAATATGATGTTATGGCGTACATACCTTTTGCTTGCCTTCGAAAAACGATAATGTTCCTTCACACGCGACGTCCTCAATCTCACGAGAATCTCTACAAAAGATTTTCCGTTATGCACACGCGAACTGGATAACCGGCACGCGGGCAAATTTTACGAGAATCCCAGCGTACGATCATCGACAATAAAACACTTTCAAAGATGGCCGATCTACCGATCTGCTTTGCGAAATTGTACAAAGTTCCTCCGCGACGAGACGCTACCATCGCGATGAAGTAAGAGCCTATCCTGACGCACTTCGCGCAGAGACCAACCAATCGCGCTTTTTCCAGCAAGAAAATACAATTAACATCAAACAATTGACTATCTAGAATAGAGACTTTTTAAAGCCTTGAAAATATTTTCACAAATATTAATAAAAATATCTTTTTTTTTTTTTTTTTTGAAAAATATTTTTCTATTTGACAACCAATCATGTGACATTTGTGTTTATGGTCGCGGTCGAGAAGACGCTAGAGATGCTTCGAAGCGTTACATTAACCAATCAGAATAAAGAAATCATTGCTCTTTTTGTCCTGATTGGTCAATCAAATGCTTCAAAGCATTTCTAGTCGCTTCTAACATGATCATATAAACGCAGCTTGAGGCTTATCTCTTTACGTCGCTTTTACTTCCAGTCTATCTGATCCTTTTTGTTTGTGACCGGACGAGACGTGAAAACGTAGGCGGGTTAGTTCGCGTCTCATGCGTGAAAAATTATAGGAAGGGCCTATCAAAATGGTAAGGAAATTTAATTCCTCGTACGCGAATGTCACGTCGCACTCTACATCAAGATCCGCGATCTCTTTCGCAGATCCCGCATGCTTTTACGAGAACTACTTTGTTCCGAAAGATCGCGCATCCTGCCGCGTGCTCGAGCACGATGTGATATTAGCATAGAATTTGTAATATCTTGGAAATAAGTATACCGATATTTCGGCTCACGCTCTTATTCTCTTTTAACGATATTTTGTCTTATTTAACGTGCGTAGGATCCTCCTCGCGGAAATTTGACGTAATCAAATTCGTGTATGTGCACTTCGGTAGCACGTGGGTTGAGGTAGCATATCCGGTATAATCCGCCATTACGTGATATTGATATCGTGTATGTAAAAAACGAATATCTATGAGATCTATAAATCGTCAAGTAATAAAACGAGAGAAGTCGGAATATTAAAGTCAAGCATGAATTTTGATTAATCATGTTATTATAGGTGAAAATGATTTTCGCTGACCTTTCTACTTGCGATAATTGGCTATGATTTTTTTCATAACATATGTCGTATAATGATGCAAAGTGAAATTCTCAATTCTTTCAAATATATTGAAAAAAATTATATTAAATTTTGAATAATATTTCTAAGCTGAAAGAAATATTATCAAAGTTAATAATTTTTTTATCTTGGAAAGAAGTATGAAACGCCTGAAAAAAAATGTCTATTTTTAAAAGATTTTTTAATTTATAGGAAATAATATATTGAAAGCGATGGATTATATGTATAATTTGTAAGAAAATTGTAAATATTAAAAATTGAATTATTACTATATCTTTTTTCAGTCGTTATCAACGGCGCGACCGATTATTACGGTATATACCGACAAGAACGAGGCATCAGGTGATGTAATTTCTCTGCCGGCTGTTTTCAAAGCTCCGATTCGACCGGACATCGTCAATGTCGTCCACCAGTTGATCTCTACGAATAGTAGACAACCATACTGTGTCTCCAAAGAGGCTGGTAAATATATTTACAGTATCTGATATTTAAGTATACCTTGATCTGCAAAATGATTAAATATAATTTCTATTTCCTAGGTCATCAAACCTCTGCTGAATCATGGGGCACTGGACGAGCTGTGGCACGTATACCTCGTGTACGTGGCGGTGGTACCCACCGTTCTGGTCAGGGTGCGTTCGGTAACATGTGCCGAGGTGGACGCATGTTTGCCCCTACCAAGCCGTGGCGACGCTGGCATCATCGCGTCAACGTCAATCAGAAACGTTATGCCCTCGTTTCTGCTATTGCTGCATCTGGTGTTCCTGCGCTTGTGCAATCTAAAGGTGTGTACTTTTTGCTAATGTAACATTTTCACTAAAAAGGAAATGGGAATAACAATTTAGAAAAAACGTTTATTGAAAATTATTTTGCATTTTTTTTCAATAACTAGAAAATATTGTAGAAAATTATTATAAGATATATTTACGATAATTATTTTAATAATTATTCACATTTTCTTTTATATATTTTTGAGTTTTAATGTAAATTTTCTCACATTTAAATGATAAAAACTTATAATCATGCATTATTGGTTTATCAATTAGTATTGTAATTATTTGTTTTTTACATATTTTATTTAATCTAATTTTTATTAGTATTTTGTATGAAGATTAGCAGATTATATATATATATATAACATTATATACTTTATGCAGGACACTTGATCGAGGAAGTCCCAGAGTTTCCGCTGGTTGTTTCTGATAAAATTCAAGAATACACAAAAACAAAGCAAGCCGTTATTTTTTTAAGACGCATTAAAGCTTGGAATGACATTCAAAAGGTTTGAATTTTAAATCTTATCATTTTTTTTATCATATCTCCTTTATATTACATATATATGCACCAACAAATGTCCGCATCTTTGCTAAGCACATTTAGTTCGGATGCTCCTAATAGGTGCTAGAAAAATATGGTATTCAGGCGTTCTTTTCTAGTTGAAATTTGCACTTACTAGCAAAGGGTATGAATCACCAAACAATGTCTTCTTTTTCTCTGTATTGTTCTCATGCATTTGTAATACTACAGAACATGTTACAGAAATTTTTAAAATAGTATAAGAATTTCTTCAAAGATATCCACGATTTTATTTTGTTAAAAAATCAATTAATTGAATCTTTGTAAGAGTCAGTTAATTAATTGAATCCTTTTGAATTAAGTTATAAACCTTCCTTTACTTCTAAATCTTAATTATTTGTATTGTAATTAATATTTTGTTCATTATTTATTTTATTAGGTATATAAGTCTCAACGTTTTCGTGCTGGTAAAGGTAAAATGCGTAATCGCCGACGTATCCATCGACGTGGACCTTTGATTGTTTACGGTCAAGATCAGGTAAATAATTTTCTTTTAAGATGTAATATATTATTTGATTAAGTTTCCCATAGAGATAAGTTGTATCAAAATTAAAATAAATTTTGTTCATAAATTTTATCATCAGATCTCATATAAATCATAACAAATTATCATATAATTATAATAATTTCTGATTTCTAGGGTATTCGCAAAGCATTCCGCAATATTCCCGGCGTCAGTTTGATGAACATCAATAAGATGAATCTTTTGAAATTGGCACCAGGTGGCCATGTTGGACGTTTTGTTATCTGGACAAAATCTGCTTTTGAACAATTAGATGCTCTTTATGGAACCTGGCGTAAGGAGTCGCAACTCAAGAAAGGATATAATTTGCCATTCCCCAAAATGGCCAATACTGATCTATCCAGGCTCTTGAAATCTGAAGAAATTCGGAAAGTCCTAAGGGCTCCTAGGTAATTATGTTAAGAAATTATACACACACACACACACACACACACACACATATATATATATATATATATATATATATATATATATATATATATATATATATATATTCATAACTAAATTTAGTTTTTTTTTTTTTTTTTTTTTTTTTTTTTTTTTTTTTTTTTAAATTTAGCAGCACTAAACTACTATATTAAAAGATGCAACATTACTTCAGATTTGTATTAATTCAAATTTGCTAAGTGAACATTGATTATTCTGTGATGATTATAATTGACCTTGTTTTGTTATAAATCCTATGGCCATGATCGCATTATTGGTAATTGACACAATTTATTCAATATAATTATAGGAAGAAGGTGGTGCGCAAAGTGAAGAAATTGAATCCGTTGGTTAACACACGGGCTATGCTGCGTCTTAATCCATATGCAGCTGTATTGAAACGTGCTGCCATTTTAACCGCGCAGAAGCGCCAACACGAGAAAGATCGCCTTCTCGCTGAAAAACGAGGCGTAAGTACAGCTTTGCTAAGTCTTTTTGCTTTTTACATATATTTTAGTGTTATTGTGGAGAATAAAATGATTCAATATACATATATATATAAAAGATATATGAACAATCTCAGATAATACAATTTGAATAATATCCCTGAATCTGAAAAATATATATTAATATCAAAGATAGAGAGATTTCTTATATTGAAAAATATTATGTACAAAGTAATTAGATTAATATGGATAAAAAGGACTTAATGATTGTGAAATAAATACATAAAGAACGATAAAAGGTAGTATGAGCGTGAATTATGTAAAAATAGCACATAAAATAATAATTATTTATTTGATGTAATAAATAATTTATTTTATTAGTATATATCATATTCTTTAATTATTTAAGAAAATATAGTTATTTATATGCAAAATCACTGTAAGATATCAGAAAAAAATCAATTGCAAAATGTGATAATAATGTATCAGAAATTTTTACTAATTGGTTGATTCCATCCACTACAGATAAAATTGCCGAAGGACGCACCGGCATCGAAGGCTCTTGTCCTTCAGAAGAGGAGGAAACAACAACTTGCTAAAATTAAGCAATTGAAACCTCGAGTGAAGAAAACTTCGGCAAAGAAAATTGAAAAAGATACCGCAAAAACCGCTGCTCCCAAGCAGCCAGCTAAAAAGTGACCAACAATTTGTTGTTAATGCATAATTTCTATTTCTGTCTCTGAATAAAAGAAAAGACGGAAAAATTTACAGTTGTTTTTTTGGACTTTCTTTTTAGAGAGAGAGAGAGAGAGAGAGAGAGAGAGAGAGAGAGTGTGTGTGTGTGTGTGTGTGTGTGTGTGTGTGTGTGTGTGTGTTTTATGCTATATGCGAGGGACCTATGTTTATTAATAAGTAGTTTGCACATATTATCTAATACACTTTCCATTTACAATATCCAAGATAATATTGTAAATTGCAATTGGCAATAAGTGATACTCCTCTTCTTTTTATTAAATCAAATTCGTGAAAGTAATTGAAGAATTAAGATAAATAATTTGATAGATTCTGAAATGTATACAGCACAGTCGAAAACGTAATTATATTTATTGATTTTATAGAGAGAGAATTTCATTTTCATTCTTTCTTTTCTTTCTTTTTCTATTCCTGTACGATGGTAAATTAGGTAGATGTAGAAAATGAAAAAAAAAAAAGAGAAAAACGTGCGATTTCAGAACTACATCGTTGACCTGAACAAACCTAAATTTTGGTTTTCTTTTTGTGCCCGGTTCTGCGCATAAAATATATATTTTTAGTTTATGACGATTATGCACTTGTGATTTGATCATGACCGAAGATTGGAAATTTTATCATCCTGAAAGTGTACACAGCAATCGTATTAAATTCAGTCATGGATACAGGTTAACCATGTTAAAACCATTCTATATAAAAAATTTTAGGTTGAAAAATATTTTTATTGTTCTCTTATATTAAATAAGTAATCTTCTAATTCCTGGCATATCATCGAACAGCTGTAAAATTAAACAATAAATCGATGAATAATCTTAATTTATTTAAATCATTTTCAAATAGGTCAGCTGTCTCGTCACAAGGCGACGAGTATTTTCCTCGACAGGATATTAAGAGATCGACAATATTCGATTTAGTGTATAGATATTTGCATAAATGTGCTGACAGAGACAAAAAATGGAAACGACATTGCGCGTGCAACAGATTTTATAAACAACACGCGAGAAAAAGAAGTATTCACGGACGAGATGCACCGACGCCTCGGACAAATTTCAAGGAGTACTCTGCGTTGATACCACTGCTT